>NC_079445.1:43249326-43284326 GCF_903798145.1 Danio aesculapii | reverse complement strand
AAGTTTGTGTAGATAAATGTGAAAACCCGTACCAGTGATTTCTGTAAGAAAGGACATAACTGTAAAAAAGGTTTGTTTTAAGTATAAATAACTGTAAAAATAATAACGCGAACATAATCAGCAAACAGACCAGTGCTCATAAATGATGGCATTACATAAGAGATCACGTGCTGTTTTAGAGCGTACAACCAGCTGACATATTCATATGTAAATGTGTGGTCTGCTTTTTTGCTAATAAATATTTTCTGAATTATATATTATTTTTCTTCAGGAAATGTTTAAAGTAATCTTTATACAGGTTTAATCCATATAAAAGATCATAAAGACATACTAACTAAATCAAGTAGCCTAAATGACTATCTATCTATCTATCTATCTATCTATCTATCTATCAGTCTATCTGTCTGTCTGTCTATCTGTCTATCTATCTATCTATCTATCTATCTATCTATCTATCTATCTATCTATCTATCTATCTATCTATCTATCTGTCTATCTGTCTGTCTGTCTGTCTGTCTATCTATCTATCTATCTATCTGTCTGTCTATCTATCTGTCTATCTATCTGTCTATCGGTCTGTCTATCTATCTGTCTGTCTGTCTGTCTGTCTGTATCTATCTATCTATCAGTCTGTCTGTCTGACTATCTATCTATCTCTCTCTGTCTGTCTGTCTGGTCGGTCTGTCTGTATCTATCTATCGGTCTGTCTGTCTGGTCGGTCTGTCTGTATCTATCGGTCTGTCTGTCTGTTTATCTGTCTATCTATCTATCTGTCTGTCTGCGTATCTATCTATCTACCTATCTATCTATCTGCCTATCTATCTATCTATCTATCTATCTATCTATCTATCTATCTATCTATCTATCTATCTATCTATCTATCTATCTATCTATCTATCTATCTATCTATCTATCTATCTATCTATCTATCTGTCTGTCTGTCTGTCTGTCTGTCTGTATGTAATAGAAAGCAATATATTTCTCATGTAGTTTTATATTCTATAATATTAATTATACATGATAATTAAGACATAAAAAGGCATACTACTTATGTTTGTAAACAAATACACCACTTACTGAGATGTCTGAAAGAAAAATAAATCAGTATTGTTTCACCATAAAAAGGCCCATACCTAAGCTTTAGGAGTTAAAGTACAGTTTTCCATTAGTTATATAGGGTGTGTTTTACTTGTAAAAACCTTGTTAGGTTCTAGTATGTTATAGGTATTTCCATGCTTTTTTTCTAACATGTATATTTCTATGTATTATAAATGAGACATATACAACACACAAATGTGTGTAAATATATACTTTATTGTAGATAAATGAAAAGCACACAAAGACACAGACACCAGCACATTATTCCAAATTACAAATACAAAAGAATATACAACACATTATTATTTTTCAGAATATAACCATATCAAATAATTTGGTTTTTCATTTCACTCAAAATGAGGTTGTTGCATAATAAATACAATCCATTACAGTAGTGTTTTTCTTCAAGCATCAGAAATCTGAACATATTTCCAGCATTATTGCTGTTTGGAGAGTTGATCTGTGAGCCAGTCGAATCCTTCATATAAACCAGATCCCTGAACTGCACTTGTGGACTGAACAAACCACTGAGAAAGAAAGAAAGATAGAAAGATAGAAAGATAGATAGATAGATAGATAGATAGATAGATAGATAGATAGATAGAGAAACCAGTTATTAACTTCTGTTCATATCATTCATTTACACTGAGCATGTACTTGTATTGTACCAAATGTCCCCACAAGTATAGCAAAACCAGTCATTTTTGACCTTGTAAATACATTATTTGGGTCACCATGAGTAAACCGACTTGACCGGCTACCTCCACCTACCTGATGCAATGTGCTACTCATCAGATTTAGCTCCCAATGTAAATTTGAATGTTGAGTAGTGTGATATGAAGCTGTAATATCACCCTAACCTACCTAATCCCTAACCCCAACCTCAGAACCATTCATATAGAGTGTTGGGCAGCATAATCTGATGTGCAGGATAAAATGTCAGGACACCGGGTCATAAATAAGACAGAATGAAGTATTTTGAAAATGTAAAATGCAGATTGTCTCCTGTGTGGGTTGTGCTTAGGGGAAGAGGACTAGAATATGCAGTAGAAACATCATTACAGCGATGGGAAGAGTTGCCATAAAGATAGCCATACAAGTGTATGCGTGTGTGTTTGTGAACAAGTGTGGTATTTACATATATGTGTGAGTGTGTGTATTTGCATATGTGTGTGTGTTACCTGTCTTCCAGTCAGTGCATGTAAACCCAGTCTGTCTGTCAGCTCATGGGCCGGCATGGCTTTGGGTAAATCCTGCTTGTTAGCCAGAACCAGTAAAACAGCGTCTCTCAATTCATCCTCCACCAGCAGTGAATTCAGTTCCTCTGCTGCTGTTTCAATCCTGTCATGATCACTGCAGTCCACCACAAAGATCAGACCCTGAATTACACAAAGCAAAGCAAATATGGCTTTTACTCCCTTGTTTTGCAAATAAATGTACATCTAGCAGTGGTGTGAAGTAATGACTTACAAATACTCAAATGACTGTAATTGAGTAGTTTTTCTCAGGAATTGGGATTGACTAAGTAGTTTTATAAATGAGAACTCTCACTTTCCCTTGAGTACATTTTTAGTGCAGTATCGGTACTTTTACTCCACTACTTCCCTTCAAACTGCAGTCACTACTTTATTTTTTCCTGTCTATGGGGATTAGAAAAAATCAGTCGAGATTCCTGTCCAATCAAATCACACATAGAGGTAAAGAAGGTAAATCCCATCATAATGAACTACCTCAAGACATGAGAGAGTTATAATTGCAGCAAACTGTTTGGAAGTGTTAAAAGTGTCCAAGAAGATGTCCAAAATCTTTACACGCATTGACACAGAGACCGTTTAGCTGCATGTCACTGATGAGAAGATGACGGATGTTTACTGTATGGTGACCGAAATGGGCTTGAACACCCAGCAGACACAAGACGTCAACATGACGTCAGATTGATATAGTACCCCAATGTCGTGGGGATGCTGTGTTTTGTTTGGAAATGAAAATCAGGTTAACGTCAGAACTTCGACGTCAGGTCAATGTCCAATGGCCAACCTAAAATCAACCAAATATCAACGTCTAATTTTGTTCCAGCTTGACATTGTGTAGACGTTACCACTATGACGTCTATCAGACATTGGATTGTTTAAATCATGACATAGCCAACTCAAAACAGTTATACATTAAGAGTCAAATTAAGCACTTGCTGGGTATAATGGACTCTGTGACTTTAAATGTGATAATTATGAGGTAAAGAGAAGAGATTTTGACATACATTAGTCAAAATTAGGACATAAATCGAAATTATAGTCCTCGTGTATACTTCTTTCTTTTTTTAACATATATTGTGCAACACATAACTACATTTGGTACACAGAATTTACAATATTACAATTAGAGTACCTACAATGGTACCAGTGAAGAAAAAATTAGAGCAAAACATGACCGAAATCAGAGAATAAGAGAATTATTTATTACAATTTCCCATTTATTGTATTTTATTAATGTCGACCCCTACCCCAACCCTAAACTTACCCCTCACAGTAATGTAAACAGTAGTTGTACCGACTATTATTTATGTTATTTATTAAATTACTCAATAAATTGTATTTTATTAGCGCCTGCCCCCACCCCAACCCTCACAGTACTGTAAAAATATTAATTATTGTTATACAGTGTCACAAAAATTATGCTATATATGGCTCGTTTCCACTGACTGGTACGGTACGGTTCAGTTTGGTATGGGTCACCTTTATCAGGCTTGTGTTTCCACTAACAAGGTTACCCTTTTGGTGGGCGTGGTGTACGACAGAAAGTTTCAGTTGACGTCATTCTCGCTCGAGGAAATGTCTACAATAAAGCTGTACGGGTCGTTCACATATCATATGAGAAGCTCTTCTCACAAAACAGAAGCTTCATACACATAAATACTTGTGTAGAAATGTTTATTACTAACTTTTCAATGAAAAGTTTGATTATAACTGCAGATCAATGACAGTGCGAAACAGCCTACTGTAACGTCTGTAATTATATAAAATAACTAAATAAATGAACATATATAAACACATACAGCCCCTTACAGTCTCCGATATGTTACCAACTACAGAAAAACTACACACATCAGACATTTTGTCTGTATTTAGGTTCAAAAACAACCCAAAAATATAGCCTACAGTCAGTGAAAACCTCTCATCTGTGTCTGTGATCTTCAGCAGCACATGTAGCCTCTGTTAGACAGTAATTCCGTCATTCCCGGTTCATATTAGTCCAAAATGTGAAGATAATAAGTTAGTTAAACATGGCAGTTTGTTCATGTTTGCTGAATAATAATGTGCTCCTTTTTTTCCGGCTTCTCCTTTGTTTCTTCACGCTTCACTCTCGCGTTTGTCAGTGTCTGACAGGATCGGGTTTCAAAAGCACGTCAATAATCAAGCGCAGGTTATCATCATCAGCTCAACAAGTTTGTTATTTCAGATATAATGTTAGACGTGCGCGAGCGCTAGCAAGAAAGCGAAACCGCTCGCGCCTCAGACTGGCTCGTAAAAAACTACGCGGCACAGGGAAATCTGCTCTTTTTCTTGGATTTGTGGCTGTTCATCCAGACGACGACAAGGTTTGTTTGAGCCCAGATCGACCATGGCTCATTATTATATGTATTTATAATTCCACTAAAATCTCTCGCTGTGTATTTCAAACATGGCGGGTTTTTTGTTTTCATTCTGGCTTGTTGCGCAAGCGAATGACGTATCTCTGTAAACCAATAGCGTTCAGCTGCGCGTGTGGCTCCGCCTTTTGGTACCCTTTCTCGTGTTTGGTACCCTTTCGAAAGGGTGCCGAAAAAGTGGTACGGTACGGTTCGGTGCACCTTTTGACAGTGGAAACGGCCATAAAAGCGTACCAAGCCGAACCGTACCATACCACTCAGTGAAAAAGGGCCAATAGATGTGCGTATGCGCAGCTGTGTCCTATCTAGACTTTACCTTCATGGATACCATCTGCTTTAGACACGTGACTGCTGGTGACGTCATATCGAACGCGTTGGATTTGCCGCGAGAAAAGCGGAGCGCGTCTTGTGTGTGAGTGGCGGCGTTGAGCTGTCAAACCGAAAGCAAAAAACCCTATATAAACAAAAATCAATGTCTAATGATGCTACAGCTTGACATTGTGTAGACGTTACCACTATGACGTCCATCAAATGTTGGATTTTGGTTGCCATACCTGACGAATAAATGTCAGTATTTGACGTCAATGTGACGTTGGTTTAAGATGTTGGTTCGACGTTGGATTTTGGTCACTTTCCAACACAACCTAAAATCAACCAAATATCAACGTAATTTGACATCGTTTTTGGACATCAAAATAGCGTTGTCCTGAGTCGCTAGATATTAAATTTTGGTCACCTGACGTCACGACCTAATTCTAACCTAATATGAATGTATTATGACGTTGTGTAATTAAATGCACTACAGAATGTTACGTTTACACACATCCACAAATTACATGCATCAGCTTTTTACAGCGTAATACTCACTACTCTTGAGTACTTTCGAAAGGGCTACTCTTCACTCATACTTTGAGTAATATTCACAACAGATACTTTTACTCTACTTGCACTACATTTTTAGGCAAGTAATGCTACTTTTACTTAAGTATAATTTTTCAGTACTCTTTTCACCACTGACATCTAGACAGGTATATTATAGGTTTGTTACCTGAGTGTTGTTAAAGTAGTGTCTCCAAAGGCTTCTCATTGTAGTTCGACCAGTGAAATCCCACACAGTGAATGAGATGTTTTTATATTCAACCGTCTCCACATTAAATCCTAGGTTGACATTAGGAAACATTATGATTACATAACTCAGTTCAAGTTTATTTCTATAGCGCTTTTTACAATAATTATTGTTTCAATAATTCAGCTTTACAAAAGATGTTATTGCATTACAATCAAATTCAGAAATGTTAAGCTTATTAGTTACTACAACTTTATTAGCTACTAATATATTTAACTAATTAACTAGTTACTAATAGCTTTTAATAGTTAAACATATTAACAAAATATGACAAATATTCATTGATTAATTTATAAGTGATTTGATCGATATTAGCTTAATATTTTCTTACCAATAGTTGGAATAGTTGTGAGAATTTCACCCAGTTTGAGTTTGTAGAGGACTGTAGTTTTCCCTGCTGCATCCAGACCAACTGTAGGAGAAATATTGACATTTAATCTATAATGATGTAATAAAACTCAAAATTAAAGCGTTATTAAATGTAATATATCGATATAAGCAGCTGTTTATCAACTGTTAATATGGAAATAAAAACAATACTCACACATAAGCAACCTCGTCTGTTTTTTCTCAAACAGTCGTGTCCAAAGAGAAGAGAAGTAGACGCCCATTTTGGAGTGCGATCTATATTTTACAGTCTATGAGTGCGATGCATAGATTGTGTGATTTTAATGTTTGTGTGTGTGTGTGTTTGACATCCATAGCTTAACACCGCCTTTCACACACAAGACTCGCGGCAAATCCAACGCGTTCCAAATGACGTCACCACATGGATGCCAGGTGTTCGTAAACGAAACTAGCGCTTGAAAAGTGGGCTCAATGTAAACCTTTCCCAAAACAGTTTTATAAAGGACATTAAATTACATGTAAATCTTCTAGAACACACACAAAAAACCAAGTAAGCACTGAAAACATGCAATGCTCTGCAAACATTGAAATTCAAGTATGTTTTTTCTTTGTGAGGTAAAGTTAAATTGTTATATCCACTGATCTATATATTACAGATAATATACAATATAGTTCAGTGGTAATAAGGCGTGTTCTTGTGGCATTGTATTAATAATAATAATAATAATAATAATAATAATAATAATAATAATAATAATAATAATAATAATAATAATAAAAGTAAGCAAAAGAAAAAATATAATAAAAAACTAGCCCAATCCTGCTGTATACATTATATACAACATTATATAAACACTATTAAGCATAGTAGTAATAAAAAGGCAATTTTGTAATCCCAAATGCCTTTACTCTCTTTATTTACATTAAAAAAAATTTATATACATTAAAAAAATATTTTCACATACACTCACCGGCCACTTTATTAGGTATACTTTACTAGTACTGGGTTGGACCCCTTTTGCCCTCAGAACTGCCTTAATCC
The DNA here is from genome assembly GCF_903798145.1 of Danio aesculapii. Classification (NCBI taxonomy): domain Eukaryota; kingdom Metazoa; phylum Chordata; class Actinopteri; order Cypriniformes; family Danionidae; genus Danio; species Danio aesculapii. The sequence continues at coordinate 43,277,066 of NC_079445.1, read as the reverse complement.
TTCATGGCATAAATTCAACAAGGTACTGGAAATATTCCTCAGAGATTTTGCTCCATATTGACATGATAGCATCAAGCAGTTGCTGCAGATTTTTCGGCTGCACATCCATGATGCAAATCTCCTGTTCCACCACATCCCAAAGGTGCTCTATTGGATTGAGCGCTGGTGACTGTGGAGGCCATTTGAGTACAGTGAACTCATTGTCATGTTTAAGAAACCCGTCTGAGATGATTCATGCTTTATGACATGGTGAGCTATCCTGCTGGAAGTAGCCATCAGAAGATGGAGACACTGTGGTCATAAAGGGATGGACATGGTCAGCAACAATACTCAGGTAGGCTGTGGCGCTGACATGATGCTCAATTGGTACTAATGGGCCCAAAATGTGCCAAGAGAATATCCCCCACACCATTACACCACCACCACCAGCCTGAACAGTTGATACAAGGCAGGATGGATCCATGCTTTCATGTTGTTGACAGCAAATTCTGACCCGACTATCTGAATGTGGTAGCAGAAATGGAGACTCATCAGACCAGGCAACGTTTTTCCAATCTTCTATTGTCCAGTTTGGTGAGCCTGTGTGAATTGTAGCCTCAGTTTCCTGTTCTTGGCTGACAGGAGCAGCACCCGGTGTGGTCTTCTACTGCTGTAGCTCATCCGCTTCAAGGTTGGACGTGTTGTGTGTTCAGAGATGCTCTTCTGCAGACCTCGGTTGTAACGAGCGCTTATTTGAGTTACTGTTGCCTTTCTAGCTGCTGGAACCAGTCTGGCCATTCTCCTCTGACCTCTGGCATCAACAAGGAATTGCGCCCACAGAACTGCCACTCACTGGATATTTTCTCTTTGTTAGACCATTTTCTGTAAACACTAAAGATGGTTGTGCGTGAAAATCCCAGTAGATCAGCAGTTTCTGAAATACTCAGACCAGCCCGTCTGGCTCCAACAACCATGCCACGTTCAGTCACTTAAATCCCCTTTCTTCTCCATTCTGATGCTCTGCTTTGACCTGCAGCAGATCGTCTTGACCATGTCTACATGCCTAAATGCATTGAGTTGCTGCCATGTGATTAGCTGATTAGAAATTTGCCTTAACGACCAGTTGGACAGGTGTACCTAATAAAGTGGCCGGTGAGTGTATTTTATATAATTAAATTTTATTCTTATTAATAATTTATTCTCCGAACACCCGTGACCAATTTGTATTCGTGTATTTGTATTGTTCTGTATTCTGTTATTTGAGCACTGATTTAAAAAAATAAACAAACAAAAAACTAGCCCAATGTGCGACAAATAGCCAACATATTTTACTTCACAATATGCATTATACACTTTTTTAAATCACAGTATATTACATTACATTATATTATTATTATAAGGATTCCATTATAAGGATTCTGTTTTCATAAATAACCTTTACAAATCATAAACATAATTGTTTTACCTCAATTCTGACATCATTTATGTTGAGTTTGCTTATATTATTATTGAATGACTTACAGATTTAATCCATTTTTGATCTAATTTACCAATTTATGAATTATGTTTGTCGAGTTAAAATAGCGTATTTACTTATTTAATAAATAAACAAATAAATAAACATCATATGAAGTCTAAATCATGACATAGCCAACTCAAAACAGTTATACATTAAGAGTCAAATTAAGCACTTGCTGGGTATAATGGACTCTGTGACTTTAAATGTGATAATTATGAGGTAAAGAGAAGAGATTTTGACATACATTAATCAAAATTAGCACATAAATCGAAATTATAGTCCTCGTGTATACTTCTTTCTTTTCTTAACATATATTGTGCAACAGATAACTACATTTGGTACACAGAATTTACAATATTACAATTAGAGTACCTACAATGGTACCAGTGAAGAAAAAATTAGAGCAAAAGATGACAGAAATCAGAGAATAAGAGAATTATTTATTACAATTTCCCATTTATTGTATTTTATTAATGTCGACCCCTACCCCAACCCTAAACCTACCCCTCACAGTAATGTAAACAGTAGTTGTACAGAGTATTATTTATGTTATTTATTCAATTATCCATTAAATTGTATTTTATTAACGCCTGCCCCCACCCCAACCCTCACAGTACTGTAATAATATTAATTATTGTTACGCAGTGTCACAAAAATGATGCTATATAGACGTGCGTATCCGCAGCTGTATCCTATCTAGACTTTACCTTCATGGATACCATCTGCTTTAGACACGTGACTGCTGGTGACGTCATATCGAACGCGTTGGATTTGCCGCGAGAAAAGCGGAGCGCGTCTTGTGTGTGAGTGGCGGCGTTGAGCTGTCAAACCGAAAGCAAAAAACCCTATATAAACACACAGACACACACACTGATCATCACACAGAGAATCTCAGCCTCTCACTCCGCACTTAACACAGGGAACAGCACTTTTACCTGCACTTTAGACAAAATGGGAGTCTTCTTCTCTAACCTTTGGTCGCGTCTGTTTGAGAAAAAAGAGATGAGGCTGCTTATGGGTGAGGACGACATTTTGTTTACTCTAGCCTATATATTTTTAATTTATCTGAAGATTATATTCCGTTTTTATAGTAATAATTATAATATTATTAATAATAATAAGAATTACTATTATTGTAATAATATGACGTCACTGAATATTAATCAGGCTTTTATAGTGCTTCAGAAAACGGTCTACATTTGATAAGTTTTCTACGTTTATAGATTTATTATTGTTGATTTAATGTCAATATTTCTTCTACAGTTGGTCTGGATGCAGCAGGGAAAACTACAGTCCTCTACAAACTCAAACTCGGGGAAGTTGTCACAACTATTCCAACTTTAGGTAAGAAACCTCAAGGCTAATTTTAAAACAGATCTGGCAAACACAATTGTACCAACACAATATTAATGTTGTAAATAATAATAATTCATCATACTACTTACTTTTATTTAGTTTTACTACACGGTCAACTAATATTATTACTATAATAACATTTTAAATATAAAACGATTTGTTTTTCCATTACGTTTAAAAACGCGATTTTATTTAGTCGGGAAACCTCATGTTTTGTATAATCGTCTATTACTATAAGTTATATTTTGATATTAGGATGGGTTCGAAATCGCATATCTCCACACTAATTAATACGTTAAAAATAGTATGTGAGCAGAGTATTATTATTAATATGAATAACGTTGTAATTCATAATAAATTAATCCTATTAGGCTACTATTTTCTACTTTAATTCAAATCTACTACTAGCTGCCTACTGATCAGGGGCATAGCAGACATTTTAAAAGTGGGGGGGACGGCTGTATGATATCATACATTCATATAATTATTAATCACCTGTTTCTAAATGGTCTGTCTGTAAAAGTGAGGGGGACGTATCCCCCCGGTTGCTACGCCCCTGCTACTAATATTATTACTAGCATCATATAACATTAAAATGCTAAAACTATTTGTTTTTCCCCAGTGCTTTTAAACACGATTACAAAGCGGTTTTATTTAGGTGGGAAAACTCATTTTTTTGTATGGCATTGAGCATTATATCTAGTACACTGAAAAAAATTATTCAAAGATGATTCCTTGGATTTACTCAATTTTTTTTACGTTAAGTGGTTGTAAACAATTTATTTGGGCTAAATTTAAACAAACAAATTAAGTTGAACATTGTTAATATTAAATTGTTTGTTTAAATTTAACACAAATGAATTGTTTGCCACAGTTTTGCATGCAACACTTTTTTCAGTGTATTAGGCAGAGTCCGAAATCACACATAGGGGAGAGCGGGGCACTAAGTAACACTTTTGGGTTTTGGTCAAATAATGAACAAAGTAATTGGGTAAGACGAATCATATATTTTTTTACCAGCAACACACAAGCCTCTCCTTCAAATGAGCACTGGAATTATGATCGCCAGACTTCAAATCGCAGAATCCGTTTGGGAAACAGCGTCTATTGATCACTATGGAGCGCGTCAGCTGACAGTCACGCACCGCTATATGACTGTTTGAGGATTGCATATTAAGGGGAGACGGCACCTGTAATGAAAAGTAAAGGGAATCCCGCCATTTTTATATGTATTTCAAAGTGTTTTCATGCCTAAATAAAACAAAAGCACAGAACAGACTCACATTTAAGAGCAAGGGGCGGCCTCTGGTGGTTCGGCGGTATGGGTTGCATATAGGGAGGCTCGGCTCTTTAATGTTTATTTGCCACCCTTCAGAGAAAGACTGAAATACGGGAGAAATACGGGAAAATACTTTTACGGGACGATAGCGGGATAGAACTGTAAAATACGGGAGAATCCCGGGAAAAACGGGAGGGTTGACAGCTATGGTCCAAACACATGCACTATAGGGGAATTGATTAACTAAATTGGTCGTAGTGTATGATTGTGTGTGTGATTGAGTGTGCATGGGTGTTTCCCAGTACTGGGTTGCAAATGGAAGGGCATCCGCTGCGTAAAACATATGCTGGAATAGTTGGCGGTTCAATCCGCTGTGGAGACCCCTGATGAATAAAGGGACTAAGCTGAAGGAAAACGAATGAATGAATAAAGAATGTTGGAAAACGGTAACCATTAACTTCCACAGTACCTACTATTGACGGGAATGGTTACAGGTTTTCAGCATTCTTCAAAATATCTTCTTTTGTGTTCAACAGAAGAAACTTATAAATGTTTTGAAACTACCTAATGACGAATAAATGCTGAGTAAATGTATTTATTTGGTGAACTAGCCCTTTAAATATATCAAATATTGTTTTGTTTTTCTTAAAGTGCTGCATTATATCTGATTCATCAATATTTTCTCCAGGTTTTAATGTGGAGACGGTGGAATATAAAAACATCTCGTTCACTGTGTGGGATGTCGGCGGTCAAGACATTATCAGACGCCTCTGGAGACACTACTATCAGAACACTAAGGTAATGTTTAAAAATAATAACACCTTATTTCAGATTTGACCATTTATTTATAGTGAAATATGAAATAAAGTCAGTGTGTGTGTGTTATTCAGGGTCTGATCTTCGTGGTGGACAGCAGTGATCGTGACAGGATTGAAACAGCAGCAGAAGAGCTCAAAATGATGGTATATTTTGTGGTTTTATTTGACTGTAAAATAGTTTCTGTGCAGTTTTTCTGGTTTGTGCATGAGGTCTGAATCTGCTGAATGTTTTCAGCTAGCAGAAGACGAGATGAGAGATGCTGTTTTACTGGTTCTGGCTAACAAGCAGGATTTACCCAAAGCCATGCCGGCCCATGAGCTGACAGACAGGCTGGGTTTACATGCTCTGAGAGGAAGACAGGTGACATATACATAAACACACACACACACAGGTTTTACAGGCACTGAGAGGAAGACAAATGTGACACACACGTACAAATCCACAAACAAATGCGCAAATTTACTCACAAACCCACATACACATGGCTATACACAAACAAGCACACACACGAACATATACACACACACAGATACAAGCACAAAGACACTAACAGACACACAAATACAGTCTCAAACACACTCATTCACAATGATAAACACATACACACACACTCATTCATAAAGATAAACACACCCCCATATATACAGACACACACACATCCACAGAGATACATGCACACACACTGTACACTCATAGAGGCACACACAAACATACACCCATTTATACATGTACACGGACAAACACATGCCTACTCATTCACAAAGATACACACACTCACAAGCACACACACAGACAGAAATGCATTCACTCACACAAACAGTGACATACACACTCACAAAGACGCATCGTCACACACTCAAACATACTGTACACATACACACGCACTCAAACAAACACACATTCTCACACACAAATGCATGCACACAGGGGCGCCGCTGGCCATCACGAGCCCTCTGACAACATTCTGGCAGAAAGTTTGCAGACAAAAGTAAGGGGTGGGGGGTATCTTGGGGGGGTTGGGGTAACACTAGGGCCCTTAAAACAGCGTGGGCCCTTAAAAACGTCCTACCTTTTCCTAAGGGGGGATGGCGTGTAAATGAATGAGTTGAAAAGAGGTGAATAGCTGATCTCTCTCTCTCTCTCTCTCTCAGTGGTTTGTTCAGTCCACATGTGCAGTTCAGGGATCTGGTTTATATGAAGGACTCGACTGGCTCACAGATCAACTCTCCAAACGATAATCCTGGAAAAACTGAAGAAAATACAGCAAATCATCTGTGAACGCAGCTGAAATACTGTAGGACATGGGTCTCAAACATGGGTCTCAAACAATTTCTGGAGGGCCGCCGTTCTGCACAGCTTTGCTCCAACACTAATTAGACACACCTGATCCAACTAATCAAGATGTTCACGACTACTCTCAAACACAATTGCTGCGTCCCAATTCACATACTTATACTACACCCTAAAACTATGTACTTTTCTTGTGAAGTACACACTTTTGAGTGTGTAACAGAAGAGTATGCAAGCTTTGGGACATACTGCTACCTCGTTAACAGATCGTTGAGTTGCTTAGTTACGAGCCCTGTCAATCATCTCAACACATCGTCCACATTTCTTTTATATTTAATTTCCTACCTTAATGGAGAAGCAGCAGCAGCAGCAGCAGCAGCAGGTTAATCTCCCATTCACAAGTCTTTCATGCGGAGAAATCTCCTCAGGTGTTTGGATAATTCTGCATTCAGACGTTAATGTCCAAACACGTCTCTATATAAGTTCAGTATTGTTGTTGCAGATGAAATATAACACAGAAAACGTGATTAAAACATGTTCCAGTGGCCTGGATATTAATTAACAGTCATACAAACATCTTTACCGAAGCCTTTCTACTTGACGGTTGGTCTTGCGCGTCCGCCATGTTTGTAGTTCATTTACACTTTTCACCCGAGTTTTTAGTTCTAATCGAATTCACGTCCAACGCACAATGTATTGTGGGCAATATCAGCGGTTAGAGTATGGACGCTTCTACACTTCGAGTTTTTACTGGAAATAGTAGACCATACGGGAACCTTTGACATACTTTTATCAACATACTACAATTTGGGACATACTAATTCTACTTTCAAATACTATTTAGGACGGACAGTATGTGAATTGGGACGCAGCACTTGATTAGTTGGACCAGGTGTGTTTGAATATGTGTGGAGCAAAGCTGTGCAGAGCCCTCCAGGAATTGAAACCTGTAGGACACGTCCTGCTGTATTATCAAACTTCTGAATATATCTGTCTCTGTATGATTAATCTGACCACTGTAAAGACCTTTTTGTAATAATCTTTGACTGTTTTTAATACTAAAATTGCCTACAATGTATGCTTTTGAAATACGTTTAATAAATGTGTATATATTTATTTACAAAGTGATTTTATGGTGTTATTTTAGTATACGCCTTTCCATAAATAAAAATAAATAAATAAAATAAATATAAGGCAATAGCCTAGTGGTTAGCGTGTTGACATATGGTGCAGTAGCACGTCAGGACGTCACGAGTTTGAATCCCAGCTCGAGGACATTTCCCTACCCCCCTCTCTCTCTCTCTCTCCAACTTCCTACCCTAAATACTGTCTTATGTAATAAAAGGCAGAATGTACAAAAAAATAATCTTTAAAAAAAAAAATACTTAAATTAAAAAGTTAATAAAACAAATAAACTATTTCAAGGGGCGGCCTCTGGTGGTTCGGCGGTATGGGTTGCGTATAGGGAGGCTCGGCTATTAATGTTTATTTACCACCCTTCAGAGAAAGACTGAAATACAGGAGAAATACGGGAAAATACTTTTACGGGATGATAGTGGGATAGAACTGTAAAATACGGGAGAATCCCGGGAAAAACGGGAGGGTTGACAGGTATGGTCCAAACATATGCACTATAGGGGGAATGATTAACTAAATTGGCCATAGTGTATGAGTGTGTGTGTGATTGAGTGTGCATGGGTGTTTCCCAGTACTGGGTTGCAAATGAAAGGGCATCCGCTGCGTAAAACATATGCTGGAATAGTTGGCAGTTCAATCCACTGTGGAGACCCCTGATGAATAAAGGGACTAAGCTGAAGGAAAATGAATGAATGAATAAAGAATGTTGGAAATTTTATGTGGTTAGCGTGTTGACATATGGTGCAGTAGCACGTCAGGGCGTCACGAGTTCGAATCCCAGCTCGAGGACACTTCCCTACCCCCCCTCTCTCTCCAACTTCACTTCCTATCCTAAATACTGTCTTATGTAATAAAAAAATAATCTTTAAAAAAAAATACTCAAATTAAAAAGTTAATAAAACAAATAAACTATTCAACACAACTGAATATATTTTAAATATGAATATAATTATTATATTTAACCCTTGTGTGCTGTTGGGTCATTTTCATCTACTCTGGGGTGATTTTGAGGCTTAATACTCTGTGTTTCAGCAAATGAAAGGAGTAATCTTGTGTTGACACACATTTTGGGAAAACGCTTTGAAAGTTTAAAAAAACTCAATTCACACTCTGGGCAAATTGACTCCCCTTTGGTTATGCTGGGGGCTGTTTTTGACCCCGTTGACTTCTATAGTAATCACATTTTGATTGCAAAGCCATGACAGCATATAATCATGCATTCTTGATTGTTGCTGGTTTTCCCTTTTGGAATGAGGTACATTCATTCATTCAAAAGAAAAGCCCCTCAGCTCTCCGAACATACTAAACACAGTAAGTGTATTTCTGCACACACACTATAATCTGTTTTACTCCATATAAATGTCAGAAACTTTTTTTGCCCAGGCCTATCTAAAGAGTTAATGCTGACAACTGATGATCAACAGTATTACTGACAAATTTCACCTCTTCCCAACGAGGAAAACCACCAAGAATGAAGAATGCATGATTGTATGCTGTCATGGCTTTGCAATCAAATGATGTGATTATAATGGAAGTCAATGGGGCAAAAACGGCCCCCAACATAATGAAAGAGGAGTCAATTTGAACAATACACAAGGGTTAAATTAAATTTATTTCTGTGATTTTTAGCATCATTACTCCAGAAACCACTCTAGCATGCCGATTCTCAAAAAAACTGCCTTTCTGAAAAATTATTATTGTTTTAGTTCAAAATGAGATGTTTTCAGCTTTCTTTGATGAACAGACGAAATAAGTAAATTAAAGCTAATAAAACAGGAATGAATTAAAATATTCAATACATTTCAAATATAAATATCATACATTTCTGTGATTTTTAGCATCATTCCTCCAGAAACCACTCTAGTATGCTGATTCTCAAAATAAAAACGGCCTTTTTAAACATTATTAATCAGTTTTAGAACAGATTTTTTGTTGAACAAAGTTTTTGACTCTTCTAAAGCATAAAAATACCATAATATCTTTGCAGATATTTAAGAAACATGCAGATATTTAAGTGAACATTCTTGTTTATCTAAAAAACAATGCTGAAGTCAGATATTCTGCTTTGAAAATGTGTTTTCCGTGCTGGAACGCTGTCTTTGTTTTGGTTCTTTAAACCCGCCCAATGCTAGTTTAGCCTATTATATTTCGGTACCCGGTGTGGCCTTGGTGGAAAACAGCGCATTTCATTCATTCATTCATTCATTCATTCATTCATTCATTCATTCAGAAAGGCTCTCAAAGCATTCATCCGTGACTGAAAATGCAACCTCCGGTGGACAGTAGCATATTCCGAAATGAGATGCAGATTCAGAGTTCCACATGAGGTTATTAATCAGCAAATAATATAAATATTCTGAACGTAACATTAGGTGAGCAGGTTACATTGTAACCGCGTGTCCTAACAACACACTTCGAGATGAAATACGTCGTGATAAAGCAATTTGGCTGTTTGCACCAGACGAAACACGACAGAAATTTAAATACAGCCATTCAAAAGCACAGAATAGTGCACTCACTGCACTCCAACGAAAAGGTAAGGTTTAAAATGTTATCAATACATATTAAACATCTTTAACATTATTACTCCTGCGCTTGCCTGGATTCGTCAGAGGAGGAGCCGAGTGAAAATGTGTTTTGATCCAGGAGTGCAATACCTAGTTCAGCCACTGGGTGTCAAACTTACACACTGCACCTTTAAAGCGAATAAAACAGAAATAAATTAAAATATTCAACATCGCTCCATTATTGACATTTATTTACACCTGGAAAAAAATATACGCCTTCATGAAGGAAAACAGATGAATTAAATACTTTCTACGCCAAAAAAAAAAAAAAAATCTACTGTACATGATAACGTGGTTACAGAAAAAAACATTAGTGGTTAAAGCATTTGATAGAAAAATATCATTTATGCCACAACATTGTACTCACCAACTCATTACACACGATTACAAAAAGTCTCCATTTATATCATTCAATAACAATCACCACAGCAACAGATAAAACGTCCTGTACAATAGCGACCCATATAAAGGAGCAGATCAAAAATACATGTGTTAGAAAATATCCGTCATTATAACAAACAGGCATTTTGTTATGGGCGTATTAGAATATACCTCTATAAAATTCAAGCATGTTAAAATAGGTTTGATCTTCAAATATAAAACACGAGTGGTTGCCCAACAACCAGTTTCCACAGGTCTGCACCTATTATCATATTCATGTGGAGCATCCCATAATTCCTCAGCTGTGACCAAACTGAAAGCAGTGTGTGTGTGTGTGTGTGTGTGTGTGTGTGTGTGTGTGTGTGTGTTATTGAATATCATAGAGAATTATGAAGGTCTTTGGTTGCTCACCAGTTTGTTTTCTTGCTCAAGGCACACAACAGGAAGCTTTTACACTACTGGTCAAGAGATTTACCACAGTAAAATTGTTTAAATGTTTTTTTAGGACATTTCTGCTCACAAAGCCTGCATTTATTTAATGTAAAATACAACAAAACAGTAAAATTTGTAAATATATAGAACCGTTCTTTATTTTAATATGTTTTTAATGTAATTTATTTCTGTGATTTCGATGCTGAATTTTGTTTTGTGTGTTTACTCCATTCATGCAATCCTACGGAAATTCATTTGATGCTCAACTTAAATATATATACACTCTTAGAAATAACAGTACAGGAACCATCACTGGGGCACTACCTTTTCTAAACGTTCATATTTGTACCTGAAGGGTCCATAATGGTACCTCAAAGGTACTTTTTAGGTATATTTGGGCCTTGATATGCACCTTTGAGGTACCACTGTGGACTCTTTGGGTACAAATATGTATCATTTAAAAAGGTACTGCCCGTCTGTGCCAATGGCCTAGTGGTCGAGTGCGCCGACGTGTAGCACTGTGGTGCAAGCTGCGACCCGGGTTTGGTTCTGGCTTGGGGTCATTTATCGACCCTTCCCCTCTCTCTGCTCCTAATACATTCCTCTCTGTAACTTCCACTGTCCTATCCAAATTAAAGGTGAAAAACCCCTTTAAAAAAAAGGTCCTGTCCCAGTGACAACTCCTGTACCTTAATTTCTGAGCATATATATATATATATATATATATATATATATATATATATATATATATATATATATATATATATATACATACATAATATATAATATAATGTCACTTTTGATCAATTGAAGGCATCCTTGCTACATAAATGTGTTTATTTAAATAATTTCTTTACCAAATAATAATAATAATAATAATAATAATAATAGTAAAAAACATCCTTTCAATGTTATTGTGTATAATGTTATGAAAGCTTAATAAATCAGATAAATGCTGATTATTGGGATCTTTCCCATAATCCGAGAAAATACAGATATTACTGCAGAAGCTTTACTTTAACTGTTAATAAATGTTGATAATAAAAATAATTATAATGAAAATAACAACAATTATATCGATGATGATGATGATGATGATGATAATGATAATAAAAATAACAATAATGTCGATGATGATTATGATAATAAAACAAACAATAATTATGATAATAAAAATAACAATAATACTGAAGATGAAAATCATGATAATAAAACAAAAAGAAAAATTATTATTATGATAACAAAAATAACAATTTTGATGATGAAAAAAAAATAAAAATATTAATAATAATGATAATTATGACAATAGTGATGATGATAATTATGGTAATGAACCTGAAAATAATAATAATAAAATAATAATAATTCTGATAATAAAAATACTGATGATAATTATAATAAAACTAATAATAATAATAATAATAATAATAATAATAATAATAATAATAATAAAAATAACAAAAATCATAAAAATAACAACAATTTTGATGATGATAATTATAGTAATAAAACTAAAATAAATAATAATAATAATAATGATTATGATAATTATGATTGAGAAGCAAATAAGAATAGTAGTATACTAATAGTATGATTTCTGATTAATTATATTTCTGATTTGAAATGGCAGGAATAAATTATTGTGCTTAAAAACATATATCCTCCAATAATAGTACAAATATTGGACAATTAAGCTGTATTTGGATCAAATGAATGCAGGCTTGGTGAGCTCGGTAGTGTTATTTTCCCATTGTTAAAGACCCAACATGCATTAATGATGTTCACTTGATGAAATAAGCCTAAGCACTTAATAACTCATGATTATGCACATTCTGAGGAGGGAAATAAACATTTGCGTTTTGCTGCTCGAGACATTCGACAGATAAAGTGCAACTGTTAGAAAGGTCCGACAATCATTTAACACACACTTCATCCCGACTTTACACCCAAAATTCAACACTTGGTCCTAAAGGAGATGGAAAACATTCAAAATCAAATCAATCAGAAAATGAAAGGCACAAAGAAAGCGCAAAACACACCTTATTCACTGATGGCGCTTTAAAATGGGAGTGTAAATATAAAGCATATTTGCATGACTGTATTGTGTAGAATTATCCAGTCTAGTATTATGCTCTGATGACAGTGTGTGTATTTATGAAGCAAAGCTTGTTTTCAGACACAAAAAAAGGTAATTGCTTTATTTATTTAAATCTATTTTAATAATATATTCTTGAACTCATTATTGGAAAAAAATAACCTTAATTCTGATGGAAATGAAGCCAAAATTGAGGCTACAAAACAGTTGTTAAATGTAAACTTGAATTGCAAAAATAAATAAATGAAATCTTTTTTCTTGTAATTTTGATTTAATATATCTCGCACATTTTCATATTTGTCTCTCCAACATGCACAATAGCAATAAAGAAAAGTCAGAATGGCAAGATATGAACATTGTGGATGTTAATATATTTAATATAGTAGATAGACTTGCAATTCTCTTAAAATTGTGAACAAAGAATGAGATGTGATATAAACTCACTATGGAATAAAGTTGCAAATCTGTGGGGGAAAAGGCACGACTGTTGAATCTGTTGAATCTGATCTGTTGAGTTCATATTTTACAAATCAAAAATACTCAATTGTCAGACATAAATTTTGAATTGCAAGAAAAAAAAGTGTGAATGCAAAAAGAAGAAAAGTCGCAAATTTGAGAGAGAAAGAGAACTGCAAAATTAGCAAAATTGAGTTATAAACTTAGATTTACAAGAAAAAAATGCAGCTTTCGCATTTCTCAGCAATATTTTTTTCCTCAGCAGTGCTTTTATTTTGAGAAATTGTAACTACCTTTTATTTATTTTTAATATATTTAGAAAAATGTATTCAAATTCTAAAAAGTAGACGGAAAAGCAAATCTCTGCTGGATATGTTTGCTGGATAAATTCCAAATTGAGAGATATAAAATTTGAGTTGCAAAAAAAAAAATAATAAAAAGTCGCAATTTTGAGGAAATTCTGAACAATAAATTTGGACATTTTTGAGTAATAAACTTAGAATTACAAGAAAAAAACATAGCTTTTGCATTTCTCAGCAATATTTAGCTTTTTTTCTCAGCATTGTTTTTTTTTTTGGTTTGCAATGAATTTTTTTGTTTATTTATTGAGAGATAAAACGTGATTTGCAAGAAAAAAATGCACAAATTGCAAAAGAAATAGTTGCAATTATGAGGAAATCCTGAATAATTGGGAAATTGTAATTTACAAGAACAAGAAAAAAATTTTTTATTTCGCAGCAATATTTTTATCTTTCTCTCTCAGCAATGTTTTTTTGATTGAGAAATTGCAATTGTTCTTTGTTCTTTGTTTTTTATAAGATTTAAAATAATAATAATTTTAAAAAGTAGATGAAAGACCAGATCTCTGCTGGATATGTTTGGATTTGATTTTTCAGCAATATTTTTCTCTTTATTTCCTCAGCAATTTTTTTTGTAAGAAACTGCAATTGCTTTTTTTGTATTGAGATATAAATTTTGAATTGTAAGAAAAAAAAAAGCAATAATTGCAAAAAATAGTTGCAATTATGAAGAAACACAGAACTGAAAATTTGGGAAAATGTGATTTACAAGAAAAAAAAAACCTGTTATTTCTCAGCCATATTTGTATGTTTTTCTCTCAGCACTGTTTCTTTTTATTGAGAAATCGTAATTGGCTTCTTTGGTTTTTATTAGATAAAAAAAAATAATAATAATTGAAAAAAAAAGGAGACAAAAGACCAAATCTCTGCTGGATATGTTTGGATTTGATTGCAGGATAAACTCTAAATTGTGAGAAAAAAAATGCTCGAATTGCAAAAAAGTTGTCACAATTATGAGGAAATACTGAAAAAATGGGAAATTGTGAGACGTAAAAAATGTTTGGAAAAGAAAAAAAAAAGAGCTTTCGCATTTCACAGCAATGTCTTTCTCTTTTCTATATTTAGAAATTAATATTAATAATAATAATTTTAAAAGTAGATGGAAGACCATATCTCTGTTGAATACGACTGAATATGTTCGTTGGATGAATTGAATAAATTGAATTGCAAGAAAAAAAATGTTTTTTGAGGAAAAATATATAAATTAATTTGGGAAATTTTGAGGTGAAAATTTGAAATTACAAGAAAAAAAAAAACTTTCGCATTTCTCAGCAATGTTTTTAATATGAGAAATCACAGTTGCCTTTTTTATTATATTTAGAAATTAATATTAATAATAATAATTTTAAAAGTGGATGGAAGACCAAATCTCTGTTGAATAGACTGAATATGTTTGTTGGATAAATTGAATAAATTGAAATTGAGGAAATATATATCAATTAATTTGGGAAATTTTAAGGTGCAAACTTGAAATTACAAGAAAAAAATAAAATAAAAAAAACTTTCGCATCTCTCAGCAATGTTTTTTGTGAGAAATTGCAATTACCTTTTTTTGTTTTTATTATATCTAGAAAAAAATAATAATAACAATCATTTTAAAAAGTAGATGAAAGACCAAATCTCTGTTGGATATGATGCCGATAAAGAAAAAAACTAATGCAATCAGTGGTCAGTCAGAGAACTAGTCATACAAGTAAATCTGCACTGGTGTTTTTTGTTGGGTTTTCCTTCATCTTAAGAAACAAAAGTCACTGTGGAGTGGAGATAATGCCAGAAACCTGCAATGATGATGATGATGGTAATGATAATGCTACTGACCTTGTAGAGCTGCAATAAACTCACTCTAGTGTCAGGGTTTATGGGTTCGTAGTGTTATTGTTGTTGTTGTTCTGTCAAAGAGGACTCCTTTAAGAGTTAAATCTGCCAGTTATTGCAATAATCACATCTATTAATATGATCCAAAACACACTAGAACTGTGAATCTCATCAAAACATCTCCAGGTTTACATTACAAAATGTGTTCAATTATTAATGGCTGGTCTCATTATTGCATTATAATCTGCTGTATGATAATAGCAAAAAACATACTTTAAACTGGAACATTTAAAATATTTATATAATAAAATTCTGCAGATATTTTACAATATAAATTAGGTAAATAACCAGGTGATATTACAAATATGCATTCAATATAAACAAATAACATATTACACAGATTAGTAATAATGTGACTACCTGATGATCATATTTCACCTGGTTTTTATTACTACGATGCCAAGAAATATAATTTTCAATATTTAATATCATGAAAAAGTAGTTTTTAGTAGAAAAACTAATTACCCAATGATAATGTTGATAACTAACGCAACATCTAAATGATTTTGCTCTTATATTATATGATTATGCAATAATTATTATTACAAAAACTATTTAATTACAGTAACTGCAGGTATTCAGACAATAGTCATTAAATTCAATGGTAATATTGAACGCAGGTGTAGGTAATATTATAATATTTCTAATAATATGTAGATAATATTATATTTCTTTTCTTAAATAATATTATTATTATGCAAAATATGTAAACAATTATAAAAAAGTCAGTTTGTAAAATAATAAATGTTAAATGTGACCTGGAAATGTTTTCAAGAGACTCAAATCCAGTAAAGCAGAAGTGACGTTCTTACTCCAGACGTTGTGATGTCACAGCGCAGTCATTTACATATGCAGATCTGTCGTTGCTGACTCCACCCACATGTTTACGCCAAAGGGAATGTTGATCTCACACAGCGAGATGTCTTCCAGCATGTGGACTGAGTGTGTGTGTGTGTGTGTGTGTGTGTGTGTGTGTGTGTGTGAAACCTTCATCCAGTGCTGTTTTCGGCACCGCCAGCATGGTCCAGACCTGCAGCATCAAGTGCACTTGTTGTCTCCATCAGAAGAGTGTGTGTTTATGATCAGGGGCTGGGCGGTTTGTGTCAGATCCCCTGCAGTGTGTGTGAGGGTCAGGGGCTGGGCGGTTTGTGTAAGATGCCCTGCAGGTCTTCAGGAAGCGTCAGGATGATGGTGTCGATGTGCGCCTGCAGTTTGGCCAAAGTTCCTGCATTGACGGGAAGCTGATCTTTCTCTGCCTGAGTCTGAGGACACAGTGATCAAGGATTATTTTTTTTTACTTCAAATCTTCAGACCAATCAAAATGCTTTCTAGTATCTGACATGCCCTGCCCCCTTCCTCTCATTGGCTAGTGGGCGGGGCTTTCCCCCTCTGATGACAGGTACAAAGGGAGAATGTCAATCAAAGTGTTTCTGCAGACTGTTTATATCAAGTGGGATTATAAAAACTGTGATTAATCAACTGTTACATATTAGAGGCTGGTTATACTCACACACTGCTGTCACACAACTGTGTTTAAACCCCTTATAAAAGTTATTGTTTTGTATGATAGGTCCCCTTTAAGACTGTAAGCACCTTAACAGTGTTCATTCAGACAGAACACCATCAGGAATGATGCAGTACTGACCAGTTTCTCCTTGAGTTTGAGCACCAGGTCGACGGTCTCCACCTCTGTGTGTTTCTGAATGCGCAGCGTCAGGTCTTCTTCACACAGAGCCTCCAGATGAAGGGCCTCCAGCTTCTGCAGCATCTCCTTCCTGCGGTTTCTGAACCAGCCGTCGAAGTTTGGAGACCTCAGGAATTGCCTGTGGGAGGACAGAACAGAAGATGCATGGGTTTTATACCTTGGGTCTGTTTGCTCAGAAAAGAGCGTATCAGAAATTTCAACTGAAAGAGCTTTAAAACATATGCTGATGTTTAGTTTGTGTTGGCGGAAAATCTGAGACACAAACTGTAAAGGCTCCGCCCTCTCTTGCAAAGTGGGTGGGGAGAAGCAGCTCGTTTGCATTTAAAGTGACACAAGGAAAGTTTTCTCTTTTGCTTGTGTGTCGCTTTAAATGCAAATGAGCTGCTTCTCCCCACCCACTTTCCAGAAGAGGGCGGAGCCTTTACAGTTTGTGTCTCAGATACTCCAGCAACAAAAAACTAAGCATGTTATAATAGATTTTAAACTGTGGGGCGCCAGCAGCTATTAAGGGGGGCGCGAGACATTGAGGTGTGCATTCGAATAAATTATGACGATGATTTTTATCCGTTCACTAGAGTGAATCTGATTAATGTTAGCTCCACATCTAACTATCAGGCACCTGTAGAGTTAATGCTTTCCAGTAAGACATATACAAATAAAATGGAGCGGGTGCTTTTATAAATGAATGACGGTGAATGAAAGTAAAACCGGTGAGCCGCCTTACAAAAAAGTGCCTTTCTGACTCAAATCAGCAGGATGCCCTTCTGGATCTTTCACTTACTTTGAAGAAACTACTGACTACGCTTACATGGACATCTGTAATCTAGTTATTTGCTTAATAGACAATAATATAAGCAAGGTGTTTACGTGAAGTGCTTTCATGTAAGAGTTTCCTGTAATTTTGGGTGACTTTAACTGCAGTTCGCCATTTTCACATTCACTCATGAACATTTCATTCATGCCCCCCTGACAAACTGGGGTATTAGAAGCCAATAAGGAGTAAGGGCTAGTGGAAGAGTGTTATGAAATGTAGTAGCGCACGAATGGAAAGACAAAAAGTTCCGCATTTCGCGATGTGCGTGTCTGTGGTCCTTTACTGACAGCCACGTTTGTGGATCTTGTCGGAAAATATGGCGAAAAGTCCTACAAGACAGTAATAGTTTGATTGCGGTGTTTACTTCAATAATACCACTAATATATGCATACTATCTGAACCGTGTCCAGGCCCGTTTCCCTGATCGTTTGAGAAGTGTGAGTGCTCTGAATCGGGCTCAGGCACGGTTCAGTTGGCTGGCCCAGGCCCGGTTGGATGAGGTGTGCCAGAGCGCGGTTCTCTTGGGCTTTGGCGCGGTCCGCTTTTAGTATGAGTGCAAAGTGCACCAGAGCCCGAAACGAAGATGAGACGTGACTTTTACGGGATTGTTTCATATGTATTTATTAATCATTCTTACCGTTCAATGAACGTGAACTGTCGTAGATTATTAAAGTGGTAAACCCCTCTCTGCACGTCAGTTGCACTTTCAGCAAACCTCCTAATTCCTGCAGCATGAGGATGTTATGATCGTTTGAGCGTCAAAAATTGCAGATCTGTTCTGTGAAATATTTGACTGCGTGTCACTGCATATCAAACGACTAAAACAATATAACTGAAGAAATCTCCACTGTGCTGAGCGAGAGCGCTTACTAAACAGCGCATCAATGACGTAAGCGTGCTCAGGCCCGAATGTTATGTGAGTGCGGGCCATTGGGGGAGACAGAAGGGTGGACAAGCGTGCTTTGGCCTGCTTCATAGCAACTGTACATAGTGTGAGTATGCCATCAATCAGAGTATTGTCTTAATTGCGGGGCGCGAAAATTGGCCAAACTTGGGGGGGGGCATGTGTCCTAAAGGTTTGAAAACCCCTGTGACAGATGATCTGTGAAGTGTTTTAAGGTGGAACTTCACTAATACTTTCTGGAGACACATGAGAGGGAGATCAGCCAACTACATTTTCCAAAAAATTACTATTTAATTTTGTGAAATTTGTTTTGTTTCATTTTTTTCCCCTGGAATAATAAAACTTAATAGATGTTCACATTTTATTACAAGTTTAACAGAAATTAAATATTTAGAGCCCGACATAATGGTTATAAAATAATAAAAATAAAATAAAAGATAAATGAAATTAAATAAATGAAAAATAAGTGAAATGAAATGACTGCAACTGTGTACCTGTAGAGGCCGATCCAGTCTCCTTTGAGTCTGGATGTGAGCTGAGGTCCAGCTTTCTCCAGTGTTTTCATGAACTCCTCCTGGTTGAACGGCCGCAGCTGTGGAGGACTCTGGGAAATGAGAAACAACAAACACAAAAATGTTTTGTGCTCTTAAAAGATTCATGTGAACCGAAAAGATCTGGAAAATTACAACAAAAAAAAAAAATCATTCTTACTTTCCATGGGGAGATGCTCTTCTGTAGCGGCATTAGACTGGCCACATATCGCTCCTGTTACATAAACCAGACAATATTATCTATACTTGCACATTATATTAGATGCATTTACCATTTTAGACCAGTGTTTTTTGACATCTTTAAACCTTGAATTTATAATTTATAGTTATAGGATTTTAGAAAACCATACTTTTATAAAACTACTGATGACGTTTCTTCAAAAATTATAACAAAAAAAGTCATTTAAAGTCATTTTTGCAAAAAATAACAATATAAATGTTGTTTTCTAATAATTTTAGACAATACAATACAATACTAATGTTTTCATTTAAAAGATAAATTAATATTTGGTGAATAACCCTGATTTTCAGTCACCAAAAATATATTTGTTATTCATTTTTATTCTGAACAACTGATATAATGTAATAAGACTCAAGACTCAAAACCCACCTATTTAAGATGGCTTTTAATACTTAATTAATTGTATCTGCACTATTGCTGTGTATATTTTTCATTATTTCTCTTGTTGTTTTATTGCTCTTGTTTTATTGTATGGTGTTCTTGAGTTGCCAGAAAGGCGCCTTTAAATAAAATGTATTATTATTATTATTATTAAAGTTATTTTTTATGTGAAATAGAATACAACTTTTATAAATAAACAAAATAAATCCAGAGAAACAAAGACATTTCAAATGGTGCTATTTGTTTTTCATAGCTGTATATTATTATAATATGATTAAACATATCTATAATCAGCCCATATTATTCCAGTCTTCATTGCAACTTATATTAGCAAGTTCCCCATTTTTTTTCAGTTTCAGGTCAGTTTAGTGCATTTTTTAAAAGCATTTCTATTCTTTGATTTTAGTTATTTATTTATTTTTTAGCTTATGTGTTTCATTAACTTGCCAAAATAAAATTTCAGTTCACTTTTCCTCCCATCTAATGCTTTAAATTGTAATGTTTTCTATTTTATTTATAAACTTTTTAATAGATCAGAATCAGTATCTTTTCGTTAAATTTTAATTCGGCGATGCAGTGACGCAGTAGGTAGTGCTGTCCCCCCACAGCAAGAAGGTCACTGGTTCGAGCCTCGGTTCGGTCAGTTGCCATTTTTGTGTGGAGTTTGCATGTTCTCCCTGCATTCGCGTGGGTTTCCTCCGGGTGCTCCGGTTTCCCCCACAGTCCAAAGACATGTGGTACAGGTGAATTGGGTAGGATTAATTGTCTGTAGTGTATGTATGTGTGTGTGAATAAGTGTGTATGTGTTTCCCAGTGATGTGTTTCAGCTGGAAGGGCATCCGCTGCATAAAGCAAATGCTGGATGAGTTGGCGGTTCATTCCGCTGTGGCGACCACAGATAAATAAAGGGACTAAGCCGAAAAGAAAATGAATGAATGAAAAAATTATTTCTTCAATAAATTTTCCCTAATTTCTGTTAAACGGAAAGAAGATATTTCTGAACATAATAGTTTAATAACTAATATCTAATAACTGATTTATTTTATCTTTGCCATGATGACAGAACATAGTATTTGACTAGATATCTTTCAAGATACTAGTATTCAGCCTAGTGACATTTAAAGGCTTAACTAGGTTAATTAGGTTAAAGTTAGGGTAATTAGGCAAGTCATTGTATAACAGTGAGACAATCCAAAACAAACACTGCTTAAGGGGGCTAATAATATTGACCTTAAAATGTTTTAGAAAAAATTAAAAGCTGGTTTTATTCTAGCCGAAATAAAACAAATAAAATTTTCTCCAGAAGAAAAAATATTATAGGAAATACTGTGAAAATGTGCTTGCTCTATTAAATACCACTTGAGAAATACTTGGAAAAAAGTAAATATTGCACAGGAGGGAAAATAATTTCACCCTCAACTGTATATTAGCATGTTCAAACAGCCTGATGCCATTAATTTTAATATATGCAAAAAAGCAATCCTACCAGAGGAATGATGAAACTCTGCGTAAGCTCCAAGAAATATCGACGCAGAATTGCATTTTGGGCAGCTGAAGGACGCTTCTGCTGAACTCCCTGATGTTAAAGGCAGAGACACTGAATGAATGCATGCGCTTGAAGAACTGAGCAGTGAATTAAAAAGAGCAGAAAGAGAGACGCTCACCTTCTGGAGCTGCTTGATAATGTCCTCGTCTTTGTTCAGGAAGGGTTTATATGCAGTGTAAACACCTGAGAACACATCATAAATTAATAATGCTTTAGTTTATGCACGGTTTCATTTATTTGCTTTTGGAAAAGTAGACTAAGAGACTTTTATTTCAAGTCAAATGAAGATCATATTCAAGCCTCACCAGGTTTTGAGTCCAAAGTCTTCAGATTTTTGAGTTTCTTCACTTTCATTTGTTTGGCCATCTCTCCTTTAAATAATATGATAATAATTATAATAATACAAATAAAAATAAATAAAGTGAATAATAATGTTGTATGAATATAATAAATATTTTCATTAATGCACTGATGCTTTAATGACAATTAAAAAATTGGAAAGTCATAATATTGCATGAATGTCAATGCTGTATTATTTATAAACTACTGAAAAAAATGTATGTTTTAGATTTAATTACCCATGCAGATAATCAATATTTAATGCTCTAATTAATTTACTTTTACTTGATGAATTAAAATAATACAATTACCGGTAATTAAAACACTTTAATCTAGATTAATTCCAAGATTACAGTGAGATTAATCTAGATTAAAAAAATCTATGCCCACCTATAATATATATATATATATATATATATATATATATATATATATATATATATATATATATATATATATATATATATATATATATATATATATATATATATATATATATTTTTTTTTTTTTTTACATTTATTTTTTTTTTATTAAATAAAATGCTTATTTGTAAAATATTGCCCAAGTAATGTTTAACACAAGACACACACAAAGTATTTCTTTTTTAGCCTGCCTTGCATGTAGTTGTGCATTTATACTCCTGCGAGCTGTTTGTGTTGATCTGCAATAACGCTTCTGAAAACGCTAGCTGGCAGTAGGTTGTTATGTTCCTCTGTGTAAGGTTTCTTCATGGGTGTTTTTTTTTCTTTTTTTCTGAACGCTACAAATAGCTAAAACTCGCTCATTCAGAGGCGAGAACTGGCAACGACTTTAATCATAAGATAAACACAAAACAAGTTTAAATCTGGAGCTCCTTCACAGGACTCCACACTTGTTAACACTCGCTCCATCGGGATCTTAGCACCACCCACGCTCGTCACCGGTACCAAGCTTGCGCTATGCGTCGTTGCGACGTGTAATTACATTTGTGTAAAAGTGGCGTCAGCCACGGTAAGGGCTTTGCGACCACACAAAGGCTGAGCCGATGCATGCACTTGCACTTGACACAGAAGTATAAATCAGCCTTTAGACAGCTGATAAACATCTCTTGGAAAATAAAAAAAGCGTTTGTAATAATTTTACCTAACACTAAGACAACATATAATATATTACAAGCACCTGTTTGCTAATATTTTAGGTTTTAACTCTTGTTGTAAAGTGTGACCATTATGTTTAATTTAATTTCATTAGTTAATGTTAGATAATGTATTTACTAAAATAAAACAATGCAATCGAAAATAAGCACCTGCGGTCTTCATGTCTCCGATGCGGATGATGTGCGGCCAGTGCTGAAGAGTTTTGGCGAAGAATGGATTTGTGACTCCTAAAATGACTGAAGGCCTGCAGCAGAAACACAGACACCAGAGACGGTTAAACAGAGCAAACACTTCCTGTCTGAGCTCCAGAAATACACTCCTGCATCGACCCCGAACCCAGAACAACAGCTCATCTATCATACCGTCATCCAGATTCAATTACACACCACGTTTGTAGGTCAAAACAATGAGAAACACATGCTTACACACACACACACACACACACACACACACACACACACACACACACACACACACACACACACACACACACACACACACTGTTCATTTTAAAATATCTACTATACTGCAGTATTTATACATGCTGTTATATCGTACAGTAATAAAAAATAATAATACAGTAGTTAAGGTAAGTTTGTTTATGTAGCATATTTATTTCATAATTCATACAAAGTGCTTTACACTGTAAATAAATTACTCGGGGTGTTTAAAAACAAAAAAACTACCCATTAAAATTAGTTAGATTTTAATTAGGTATACGAGCTACCAAGTAAAATACGTAATAACGGTACATTCTATCTATACAACCTATCTTTTAATGGTAACAACAGCAACATTAAAATATATTATACAATATGTAGTATTAATAATAATAATAATAATGTAGTTTATTTCATAATTCATCCGCAGTTGTAATTCAAAGTGCTTTACAGTAAAAAGAATCATAGTCATTTTAATTTCATATATAAAAACCACAGTCTATAGATCTAAAAACAGCTCTGCAATAACAATAATAAATACTATAGTGAATATAATTCAATATTAGAATAAAAATTAACGGCAGAATTCAATATTTAACTCAGTATATTAAATACTAAATTACAATAATATAATGATATAAATAAATATATATAATGTATATGTGATAGAAACAAAAAAAAATTGTTACACCAATATTTAAATTTATATCCCATAAAATATGAATGATCAAAACATAAATAAACTTAATAAACAAATTTTCTCAAATATACGCATGCATGTGTGTATTTATATATACATAGGTATACACACTACACACACATAAATTATATCAAAACAAACTTTTACATCAAAACAAACTTATTATGGATTCAATTGATCGCAATTCATTTTTGCCCAGCACTAAAAAATATAAATAAAAATATGAAGTAAAATAATTACCAACCAAAAAAAACATTTTAAAATACACATATTTAATAATATTTAAATGATTTAATTAATAAACATTATATATATATATATATATATATATATATATATATATATATACACAGTTGAAGTCAGAATTATTAAACCCCCTTAATTATTAGTCGCCTTGTTTATTTTTTTTCCCCAATTTCTGTTTAACAGAAAGATTTTTTTAACACATTTCTAAACATTCTAATAACTAATTTATTTTATCTTTGTCATGATGACAGTAAATAATATTTGACTAGATATTCTTCAAGACACTTCTATACAGCTTTAAGTGACATTTAAAGGCTTAACTAGGTTAATTAGGTTTACTAGGCAGGTTAGGGTAATTAGGCAAGTTATTATATAACGATGGTTTGTTCTGTAGACTATCGAAAAATATATAGCTTAAAGGGGCTAATAATTTTAACCTTAAAAAGTTTTTTAAAAAATTTAAAACTGCTTTTATTCAAGCTGAAATAAAACAAATAAGACTTTCTCCAGAAGAAAAAATATTATCAGACATACTGTGAAAATTTCCTTGCTCTGTTAAACATCATTTGGCAAATATTTAAAAAAGAAAAAATTCAAAGGGGGGCAAATAATTCTGACTTCAGCTGTAAATACACATTATTTTATTTGATATATACTGTTCTTCTTGCATGTAAAAGCTTTTACAGTGTTTACTTACGGAGCTTGTGTTCGCGTAGTGTATTCCTTAAACTCACTATCATGAATGGTGAAATACGGCCGGAAATCACTGCAGTATCGCAGAGGAGAGATACAACTGCAAACACACACACACACACACACACACACACACACACACACACACACACACAGATTATTATTATTATGAGTTATTGGGTTAATCTCACATCTTTAACCAGCATTAAAAAGAGTGATCTACAAGTCAGCATTTTACTATCATTTTATTTAAGGCCATTCATCTAATTTTTAAAGGGATAGTACACCCAAAAATAAAAATCTCCAAACCAGAGTTTCTTTCTTCTGTTGAACACAAAGAAAAAAAAAAATCAGCCATTTAGACTTACAGCATTTTTTTGTTCCTGCTATAAATGCCAAGGGCTGCATTTCCAGTCTTCATCAGAATATCTTGTTTTGTGTTCAACAGAAGAAAAAGAAATCATGCAGCCCTAATTGAAAAATATATCTCACATGATACTGTGAGACGACAGCAGATACATAAGGAAATCTCACAAAATCAAGATAGACCTCAAATATGATTAGACAGATTACAACACACCAAATCAAATGAACTTTACTTTTTTACACCCTGTTGAATGGCAACAATAAGCAACTAAATTTGGTAACACTTTAGAATAATGGTCCATTAGTTAATGTTAGTCAATGCATTTAATAACATTTACTAAGTATCAATAATCTTGTAAAGCATTAATTAATCATAGTTCAACTAATGCATTATTAAAATCTAAAGTTGTGCTAATTAATGCATTGTGAGTTAACATAAATTAACATTATTGAATTTAAATAACATTAATAAAGATGAATTAGGGTGATACGGTGGCTCAGTGGTTAGCACTGTCACCTCACAGCAAGAAGGTTGCTGGTTCGAGTTCCGGCTGGGTCAGTTGGCATTTCTGGAGTTTGCATGTTCTCCCTGTGTTGCTGTGGGTTTCCTCCGGGTGCTCCGGTTTCCTTCACAATCCAAACACATGCGCTATAGGGGAATTGAAGAAACTAAATTGGCCGTAGTGTATGAGTGCGTGTGTGTGTTGCAGCTTGAAGGGTATTCGCTGCGTAAAACATATGCTGGATTAGCTGGCGTTTCATATCGCTGTGGTGAAATAGAGGCTATGAATGAAAGATGGATTAAAACCGTAATAAACATTTACTAATGGACTACTAATTTAAAGTGTTACCCTAAATTCTTATGTTTTTTTTACTTTATCTGTTATACCTGACCAGCGCCAACACAGTGTCTGAAGACTCTGCTGGTGACGGAGCCATGACCACTAATGCTTCACCCAACAACACCAGCTCCCACAACATCTGGATATGAAAAAACACTGGATGGAAACACCTGCACGTGCAAAATAAAGCCAGAAAGATACAGATAAATATACAGAAATGTAAATATAATAAATAGAGAAAGACTCTAAATATAAACTAGCTTTGTTTAACACCCTACATATATAATATGCAATTTGGAGCCAATGTCATTTATATGATGTTTACACGATTAATCTGTATCATTATGATCACTACCTTTAAAAATGACAAATTAATCATTTTATTTAGCAAGAATGTGCTAAATCGGCCAGGAATGAAAATAAAGTCGGCGCTAATAGCCTAGTGGTTAGTGCGTCGACACATAGCACTGAGGTGCTCACGGCGACCTGAGTTCGATTCTCGGCTCTAGGCCCTTTGCGGATCCTTCCTCTATCTCTGCTCCCCATACTTTCCTGTCTGTAAAATCTCCACTGTCTTGTCACAATAAAGGTGAAAAACACCTAAAAACAATTATTAAAGAACTCAAAATAAAGCTTTTTTGCATCCTTACATAATTAAATGCTTTTAAACTACTGTTTAACCAAATAATCCCGAGAAGAAAAATAATTATGCTTAAACCAAAATATGAAGCAGAACAACTGCTTTAAACAATATTAAAAATTCAGGTTTATTTCTTTTTTTTATAATTATTTTTAGGGGTTTTCACCTTTATTTTGACAGGACAGTAGAGAGAATTGACAGGAAAGTATGGGAGCAGAGAGAGGGGAAGGATCGGATCTCGAGGCAGGAATCGAACCCGGGTCATCGCGAACATTGGCGTGCATGTGTCGGTGCACTTTCCACTACGCCATAGGCACCAACAAAATTTTGGTTAACAGTGAAGACTGAAGTAATACATTATATATTGTATAAGATATTGTATTAACATGTAGTTTTGAAACGTACAGATAAATGACACTTTAAAAATATGTGCAAACTCTATTATTATTTCTAGAACGGTTGTTTGATTTGTTTGAAAAATGTAACAACGTTAAATAAATCATAAACAATAAACATGTGTATACTGAATTGCAATAAAAATTATTATTTCTCCTTTTACTGCAGTTTTCATAAACTAAATGCCACCATGATGAACACAAAATCCTTTTCATATTTCAGGTTTCTTAAAGATTTTCCAAAGTCAATTATAAG
>NC_079445.1:43239326-43246826 GCF_903798145.1 Danio aesculapii | reverse complement strand
TCGGCAGCCGCATTGGTTTTCTTACCGGTGTGGACTGGACGAGCTGAGAAGTTCCAGGCTTGTCATAACATGTAGGGATGCGCAGCTAAAGAGAGCAGATGGAGGAGATCGTTAATAAAATACACTGGCTTCATAAAGACTAGGAGGTTGGAAAAACAAAAAAACAAAAAAAAAAAACAGAGTTACCTTCATGACCACACCCATGATGGGGAGCGAAAGAATCTTCCCCGGGCACGGCGTGGGCCATCGGTCAATGTCATTACATGCTGAAACATCAAAACACAAACGCTTTCTAACACACAGAGGTCTACAATAACAAAAGAAAGTAATGTTGTACCTTCTAAATAAAAAAGTTGCTATGCAGTTGCTAAGGTGTTTGTAGTTAATAATGCATGTTGCTAGGAAGTTGCTAAGGTGTTCTGAGCCATTGTTGCTATGAGGCTGTTTCTCAATATGCGTTCTTGTATGTACTTGCGTTCTTGTGTCCTCCAGAAATGTCATCAACCGTCGCCAAACTACTGTTCCAATTCAAAGTTCACATCTTACCAAGTACAGATAAAGTTCTCGGATGTGTACCTGCTCTGCCCCTTTTGCTAAGGATGCATCAAGAGGTGACTTGTGCAAACTCATAGATATTTACTTTAGATGTCGCCTACGCTATTGTTGTCTATTGAAAGGAATGCGTGAATAGAGCCGCCATTTTAGTACAGGGTAGCGCTCCTTTGAAATTAATATTTGAAACAAAGGTGAAGTTGAGGACTGGCCACCCAGAGCCAGAGATATATACACATGTAAACATACATATATCTATGATCGGGAGTGTGGTCTGTATGCAAATATTTTATTTAAGTTATGAAAATTATAATTTTACATCACTTTTCTACATTGATGAATAAGTGACCGCACGGGCATTGTCGACAAATGTGTTTGTGCATGGAAATGTATTATCCTCTCTCCCTGTTAAATCTGATCTAATCCATGTCCTGAAACACACCCCCTCTCATGCTTTCACTTCTCATTCTAACAGAGGGAGCGCTTCGTTTGTGAATGAATCCCGGTTATGAACAACTCGTTCACTTAGCCGACAATAATACAAGTTTCCAGCGTCTTGTTGTCATATTTAATTTACATTGCTTATTTTATTCAACAAAAACTAGCATAAGCCTAGTATTTAGTGAGAGTTGGTGCTACTTTGCCTTATGGTTAGTGCAGTGAGTGACTGTATAATCAATAACGTCACCTGTTCAGCACAAAAGCTTGTAGCATACAAAAACGTAAAAAACGAAATCTTACCTATGACAAACACTGACTGAATCCTTTTTAAGAACCGACATATGCTGTTTGTCCAATCATGGTTTTTTATTGAGTCAAATAAAAATATCAGGCTACCTTAAATTGACTGCTCCACAGAAAATATGAATTTAATTAATGCTCTGCTGTTATTATTATATCACAAAACCTCTGTCAACATTTTAAGAAGAAGTCGTTAGTTTATGTCTTATGATTATGAATTATTTCCTCCGTCTTACTCGTCTCACTCGTGATGAAAGACAATGACAACGAACCTTAAGGCTCATATGTTGACTTTTAGTAAAGTATAGGCTACTATAGCATCTAACAATTGTGTTGTTTACATATGATACTGCATTAATTTGCATACATGTTTTATAAGCTATAAAGTGTAAGCCTCAGTTTGGTGCGGAGTTATGATTATGCAAAAATCTTTGGATTCGTAGATTATGTAGGCCATTTTAAAAATTGATATTATCTAAAAACTATTAATAACTGTAATTTTCCAAATGGAAAAAAAGGTTGGTTTGTTGGTTGTACACTAAAACATCAATAGCCTATTTGTTGAGTTTATGTCGCAGATCCAGGACAGAGGCGATCAGCATCAACGCTGGTTTGTGTCAACTCGTCTATGTCAAAATGTGACCAGAAATATCCTTCTTTCAATTTGCTTCCTTGGGAAAATACGTCTGTAGGCATGTGTGGTTGCACGTGTTACCGTCCCGCAAGTTAACAAATATGTGTTGCAGATGCACATTTAGGGGCTGATCACAGCGAATGCGCTTTTCCGTTCCAAAAACGTGAGGCTCACCACACTGCCATTAGTAAGGCAAGGCAAGTTTATTTATATAGCACATTTCATACACAGTGGCAATTCAATCATAAACAGGAATAAAGGAAACAAGTATAAGAGAGATAAAAACAAATAATAGAAATGGTAAAAATAAAAATAAAATAAAATAAAAGCTGATAAAATGTGTTATAAAAGAACTAAAAAGAAGAGAAAAACATAGTAGTTCGATCTGTCGGACGTAGCACAGTGCTCATTCAGTAAAGGCACAGCTAAACAGATGTGTTTTCAGTCTTGATTTGAACGTGCCTAATGTTGGAGCACATCTGATCATTTCTGGAAGCTGATTCCAGCAGCGAGGGGCGTAGTAGCTGAAAGCCGATTCACCCTGCTTTGACTGAACTCTTGGGATTTCTAATCTATTTGATCCTAAAGATCTGAGTGATCTGTTAGGTTTGTATTCAGTGAGCATATCTATAATGTATTGAGGTCCTAGGCCATTTAGTGATTTATAGACCAGTAATAATACTTTAAAATCTATTCTGAATGTCACTGGGAGCCAGTGTAAAGACCTGAGGACAGGTGTGATGTGCTCTGATTTCCTGGTTCTGGTCAGAATTCTGGCCGCAGCGTTCTGGATGAGCTGCAACTGTCTGACTGTCTTTTTGGGAAGGCCAGTGAGGAGGCTGTTACAGTAATCCACTCTGCTGCTGATAAAAGCATGAACAAGCTTCTCTAAGTCTTCACTGGAAACAAAGCATCTAATTCTTGCAATGTTTTTGAGATGATAGTATGCTGATTTACTAACTGCTTTGACATGACTATTAAAACTCAGATCTGACTCCAGAGTCACACCAAGATTCTTGACCTTATTCTTTGTTGTTTGACCCTTAGAGCCAAGGTACGCATTCACCTTGAGAACCTCATCTCTGTTCCCAAACACAATCACTTCAGTTTTCTCTTTGTTTAACTGAAGAAAGTTTTGGCACATCCAACTGTTCATTTCATCAATGCATTAGCAGAGGGTGTCAAAGGGGCTGTAGTCATTAGGGAGTAAGGCTAGGTAGATCTGAGTCTCATCAGCATAGCTGTGGTAGGAGATTTGGTTTTTTCTCATTATTTGGCTCAGAGGGAGCATATAAAGGTTGAACAGGAGTGGTGCCAGAATCGAGCCTTGTGGGACTCCACAAGTAAACCATTCAAAAGATGCGCCTCTCTAAAAAATATATAAAACAATATTTTTTAATCGTTTAACTTATACTATTAACCGGTTACAAACACACCCTTTCGGTTAACGGTTAATCGGTTATTTTGAGCGTCCCTAGTACAGAGTCATTGTTTCTTGGTACTTGGCAGTTTCTAAGGTGTTCTGAAATAGTTTCACATTGCTCTGCCATTACTAAGATGTTCTCAGCCAACATAGTAGATTCTTGGTCAACACTGCACAACACTTTTCAGTTGTTTCGAGCAACAGCTGCAGAATTATATGCAGTTACTAAGATATTTACACTTTGTTGTTGCTTGTTGATATGCAGGCATGATTGTCTGAGCTCATT
This sequence comes from Danio aesculapii, assembly GCF_903798145.1. Taxonomy (NCBI): domain Eukaryota; kingdom Metazoa; phylum Chordata; class Actinopteri; order Cypriniformes; family Danionidae; genus Danio; species Danio aesculapii. The sequence continues at coordinate 43,243,190 of NC_079445.1, read as the reverse complement.
GTTGTATGCTGATATGCAGTTACGATTATCTTTTATTATGATTATCTTTTAATACAGTGTGTTGAATATGTTTTCAGGACTCACCAGCCTCTAAACACGGCTCCTGTTTCTCAAAGTATTCTGGGGCGATGAGCTTCAGCAAAGAGTGGAAAAAGGTCACGTAGGGGAGCTTGCTGATGAGGACCAGAGACTGGAGGAGACACACACATGCATACATGATCAGATAAATGTCAGAAAGTTCAAAAATCCTCTCGGGATGAAGGCCAAAACACTACAGACAACATCAGAAGGCTAGAACGGAAAACAGAGCCATCAATCAAACCTTTTTGACTTTCTTCCATGAGAAATTCACTGATATGCTTTCAACTATGGTGCATTAAGTACAATAATGGAGATTTTCCCAATTTTTAAAGCTTGACAGCACAACTTACACATTAGACACCAATATTTTTTTTTCTTTGTGCCAAGTATATCTATGGGAGGCACACTATTAAGTGCCCTAACATTTAAATAGTAGGCTATGCTTTTTATAGATCTGTTTCCTCTTTTCATTCTGTCAAGTCAGCTCTCTTGTCTCATTTACATATAAGCTGTCAGAGTAAATGTTGTTCTGGTGTTTGATGAATAGGGTATATGTCGAACGTCACGTGACCAAATCGGATCCTTGGGTAGAACACTTCCGCCCATCGCTAGTTTATATGCGCCATCGGGAGTTCTGTTTGTTCAAGTTCAGAAACTGTTTTTTGTTTGTTTGTTTGTTTGTTTTTAAGCCGTTCTGGCTCAAAATAAGAATCTGTGATCATGACTAAGTCTTTTAGTTGTCCTGAGAGACGTTTGACATATACCCTATTTTATACAGGTTCATAGGTATTTATTTATATGCATGTGTGTATATACTAGAGTTGGGCGATGTCGACCAATTTGGCATCGTACGATGTCTAATGTGAAACATCGCAATGGACGATGGCACCGTCGTTGTAGGCGGCGGTTAATTAATTATTTATGAATAATTAGTTCATAACAAATTAATTCTTTGTAGCCTACAGATTCAACTACCTGACCTGCATAATCTTTGTTATACTCATAACCAAATTATTAATAAGTAAAGATAAGTTACACACAAATTACCACCTGTCAAACACATTTTCTAAAGGACTCTTGCATGAATAGGCAGAGTGATGTGTCGTTATAATGGCATCGACAAACTTGGTTGGTAAAAAGGTGCACAACCAACAGGAACCAACCAACAGTATCTGAGGTTTTCAGTAAAATTCCTAAGTACAAGCGTGAAAGCGAAAGATTGAAGAGGTGTACTGATGCTGTGACACGTTACCTGATAGATTCAAAAGACTGAAGAGTCGTTAGATAGAGATGAGATTAATTAAATTTCACGTTTAACAACTATAGTGAGACGCAATCCAGCGCTACATCCTTGATAAACTATCCGACATGCACTGCTCTCTGGGGTTTTGTGCTCAAAGCACCTGATGACACTACATACACATACGCTGCACGACAGTGTGTGCGTGTGGTCATGTGTTGTGCGTTTTCAGCAGTGTAGTGTGGACGAAGGGCTTTTCAGAAATGCTAGGTGAAATGTCAGTGTGGATGTGGATCGTTTACGTTCTAAAATGCCATATAAAAGCTAAGACGTATTAGTGTAAACGGGGCCTGAGTGTGTATTTTTCGAGAGCAGGTTGCTGCTGCGACAGGGGCAGGGCGGAGGATCGCGTTGCCGGCTCAGCATCGTGATGTCTATCTGCCATCGGCGATGGATGATGGCATCGTCTATCGACCCAACCCTAGTATATACTATGTATATTTACAGTGCTCAGCATAAATGTGTATACCCCATTTTGAAAATGAATATTTTTATCCATTTCTCAGTGAATATAGACAATTTTTGGTGCATTTAAACAGAACAGTTTTATTAACCGTTATATCCATTAAAATAGGGCAACGCAGTGGTGCAGTAGGAGGTGCTGTCGCCTCACAACAAGAAGGTCACTGGTTCGAGCCTCGGCTCAGTTGACGTTTCTGTGTGGAGTTTGCATGTTCTCCCTGTGTTTGCGTGGGTTTCCTCCGGATGCTCTGGTTTCCCCCAAAGTTCAAAGACATGCACTATAGGTGAATTGGGTGAGCTAAATTGTCCATAGTGTATGTGTGTGAGTGAGTGTGTATGGATGTTTCCCAGAGATGGGTTACGGCTGGAAGGGCATCCGCTGCGTAAAACATGTGCTGGATAAATTGGCGGTTCATTCCGCTGTGGCGACCCCGGATTAATAAAGGGACTACGCTGAAAAGAAAATGAATGAATGAATGAATCCATTTAAATAAGAGTTTGATCATCTTTAGGAATAGAAAGACAATACATTTAAAAACAAACGAGTCACTGCAAAATATAAAAACTAAAATTACAAACTAAATTTTGTAATTTAAGTTCAACTAAATTAGATATTTTAAGGTTTCTCTTGATTTTTCCCATTTATTAAAATTTATTTAATATTTTCCCCAACATATTTATTTGGGTGGACTCATTTTTAGACTGTGATCTTATGATCTATTGACATGTCTTTAATGGTTGTATGAGGACTCTTCTTAAAAAACATCGATGGTGTAGTGCAAGTGAAATATGTTGTAAGGTAAGAGTTCGATCCTTTTTTTGCTTTGATGAGAAATTTGATCTATACGTGTATCTGTCGATTGAAGAATTCTCAGAATAGCATTTTAATGTTGTGGATAAACTCTAGGTTTACTGAGGTGCGTTATCAGTTACCCTTGATGAAATATTGCCATAACTGTCTTCTTTAATATAAATTGCGTGGTTTGTATTGTTTTGTCTGTTTTTTGTACTATTAGACTTTGTGTCTGGAATAAAAAGAATATATAATGGGACCTTGAAAATAGGATGTTGCATTTTAAAGGTGACCTATTATACAAACATCACATTAATAAGAGTTTCAAACACAGTTGTGTGTCAGCAGTGTGTGAATATAACCAGCTTCTAATGGAAAAAATGTATTAATGTTATTTTTTTATAATCACACTTGATAAAAACAGACTGCAGAAACACTTTGATTGATATTCTCCCTTTGTACTTGCACAAGAGGAGGAAAGCTCCGCCCACTAGTGACCATCTCTCCCTCATTAGCATAGGACTTTAGTCTTGTTTTGAATCTGCCAATATGCTGACTCATAGGCATCTGTAGCTCCGCCCTCTTTTAAAAAGAGCACAATCTCATTTGAATTTAAAGCGACAGTCACCAAAAAACACTACAATTAGGATCAAAGCCTAAAAGGGTCAGTTATAAAACATTATTTGTTTGGTATTCTAAGCTGAAACTTCACATACACACTCTAGGGACATCAGAGACTTATATTAGATCTTTACAATAAAGGGTTTAACAGCTTCTTTTGAAGGGATTTTCCTCTAAATAAACGTGTTGAAATTAAATAGTTGTTGTATGAAATCAAAAGAACGTCTTTTATGTTTCCCAGAGGTCAGACAATATTACAGGTTTTAAATGACAAAAAGGAGAGGAGATCAAATTAAATCTTTTTTACATTGACACAAATGCATTGGAAATGAGTTGGGAGTGGTTAAAAAAACTAGAGCAAGCAACATTGTTGTGTTAGTGAAGAAAACAAATGGGGTCGTGTCCGTTCATGTCACAAACCACGAAGTTTTATCAAAGCGCACTGAACCACCTCAAGAATTGCATAAGAAACCGCAAGTCAGCGAATGTCCCAATAAGCTCCAGCGTCAAAGTGTTTAGGTGTTGAAATATTCACCGTCTTCAAAAATAAATAACGAGAATTACGGCTCTTGAAAAGCTCCAGAATTCCCTGCTAATCTCCGCCTCT
>NC_079445.1:43136826-43231826 GCF_903798145.1 Danio aesculapii | reverse complement strand
TCTTTGCCCTTGTTTGGTATCCCGCCGTGGGTGCGATGACGCGCGAACAAAATGGCGACGGTTGGCCGCGCCTACTTGTAGCTTCTTTTGCGCTCTTCAGAAACCTATGGGTGACGTCACGGATACTCCGTCCATATATTTTACAGTGTATGGAGATAAATGACGTCAGTAGGTATTAACCAGTTATGATCTATTACTGAACCGATACTGAATTATCCGCGTCTGCATCGCGGTGCACCGAAGAAACGATTAATTTTAACATCCCTAGAAAAATGCCCTTCATTTGTTAAACATCACTTGGTAAATATTTGGAAAAAAAAAGTGTAATAATTTTGACTTCAACTGTTTATGTATGTATTATCTATAAAACTAACTTTTCCCCCAAACAGTGCTCTGCGCCCACTAGTAAAATAAATATCAACAATTACATCTGATGTCAGTGTAATGTCATTTTTGTGTCTTTTCTTTAACACTGACCTTTAGACACACTGGCGCATCCCGGTCAAAGTGTTCGAGGAAACATCCGAGTGACGACTTCCTGCCTGTGGCCTGCCGGAAACGGAAGCAGAACTGTGTGTCCCCGAGACAACCTGCGCACACAAACAAACACATAAACACACAAGCAAAAACACACATACGCATACAGATGCACATGCACACAAACACACACATAAACAAACAGATAAAAACACACGCAAATAAACACACACATACACAAATCACACACACAGTCAAACACATAAACGCACACATGACCACGCACACACACAAACAAATAAACACACACAACAAACAAACATAAGCAAAGACCCAAATACACACACAAATAAACACAATCACACACACACACACAGACAAATGCACAAACGCACACATGCCCAAGCACACACACACACAGACATGTTTATCTACATGTTTAACTACAAATAGCAAACTTGATTGCACTAAATCAAGGACAGCAGGTGTTTTTACCCAAAACAAATCTGATTTATTAACTTCAGCCACAATATTTAGGCTGCAAAAATCTTGTGTTCTGCATCATCTCAAACGAAGGCCAGTCTGGTGCCTTAATTTTAAAATGCACTAAAGCAATTAATTTGACTTACATTCCCATCTTTTATTTTACTATTGAGAAGACATTATTTTTTAATAGAAAAAGTAATATTAATATTAATAATAATAATAATAATAATAAATATAACCACCAATAAAATTAAATACAATAATTATAAAAAAGAAAAAAAACAATATAAAACAAAATTAATATAAAAATAATAAATGAAAAAAATATTTAAACAATAAATCAATTTAAATAAAATAAATCATAAAAATATATAAATGAATCAATAATAAATAAATCAAATTAAATATAATATTTATTGAAAGAAAAAAACAATATAAATACAAAATATTAATTAAGTAAAAAATATTTTAAAATAAATGAAAAAAATAATATAACAATATCAAAAATATAGATTAAATAAATAAATAATAAATAAATAATAAATCAATAATTAAAAACTAAATAAATAAATAATTAAATAAATAAATAAATGCATATACAGAGCTGAAAATGTACTTCACAAATAATTAACAACAGATTCAACACCTTAAAGTTAAGTAACCATTTGGCCATTATTCTATAACCATCATATCATCTGATCTGACTCATAACTTGAAGACTCCTGAACGGAGCGCACAGTTCAGATTAGGACAGTCATGTTTATGCATTTTCTTCTTTTCAAATTTTTCTGCATACAGTGATGTGTGGGCCACAAGGAACAAGGAAGGTGGTTTGTGCGAGTGTGAAAACGGATTACGGACTCTATCTACAGGCCATGACTGATGGATTACCTCATCCTCTCTGTTAACCCTTTACTAGTCTATTAAAAGCAGCGTTTACACAACATTTAAGGGCTAATCCTGCTGAATGCACGTCTGAGAGGCAACAAGAAGACAAATACACATGCTTGCTCATATAGAATATAATTTGATTAAACAAATGGAAAGACAGATATAAATAGTTTGACCAATATATTGCTGGAAAATGTGAAGAGACCACTTAAAAATGATCGATTTCCTTAAATTTAATATTTATAATTCAGACGAAGCACCATATAAGTCCATATTTTCAGATACTGAGTAATAAGATTTTTTTCATTTGGATTGGGAACATAATAATATACGTTTTTATTTTACTTGAACATAGAAAACAAAAGCTTCTCAATTCTAAGGTGATAATTTTTCAGTGTCTGTATTAAAAATCTTAAGTTATTGTGATTTAGATTTCTCAAATGTGACGTACGGTATATGTTCCGTTAGAGGGGAATAACAGTATAACTCCAATTTATCAGATCACTTTAAACCACTAAAGATCTGATACCTTTATCTTAGTTTTAATACAGTAACAGAAACTTAAGGTTAATATTAAAGAGCCCATATTATACATGAAATAGGGTCATATTTAGGTTGTAAGGGTCTCCAACAACAGTCTAATATGCATGCAAGGTCAAAAAACACTTTGATGGTCTTATAATCTGCATTTATTTTTACCTAATTATCCCAGCGACTCCCATATGAATCGTTCAGTGACTCATTTGTTCCCAAACCCCTCCTCAGCGCGAAGCTAATCTGCGCTGATTGGACCGATGACAGCCTGCTGCGATTGGTCGACACGGACAAGGCTTCAGCGCGAGACTGCCCAGCAGATAATCAACAATATAAAAGTAGTCACAGTGCACACACGCTTTATAGTGGATTTTGGCTGCCAGTGGGTGAATGTAAATACAGACGATGGACTAGAAAATACCGACGACTATTTTATTAAGCAAAAAGTCCAAGAACTGGCGAGGAGATCTCCTAGCCCATCACAGTCAACCTGCTCTTTTCACACACACACACACACACACAGGGCCGGCGCGTCCATAGCGGCGTCGGCGACACCTCCCTCACCACCTGCGTCCTCAGTTATATCCGCGAATAATACAAAACAAACTGATGAAGTCTTCTTTGTAAGCATGTAGTTTCCAGAAGCACTCGAAGCACTTGTGTTTCGTAGCCGCGTCATCACGAAACACCTAATGACTCGTTATCAAGACGACTCGTTTGAAGCACTATGAGTCGACTCTTTTATAGATGAATCAATAGTTTTAAACACTGTACACTTACAGATTTAAGCCTTAGCTGGATATTTCACTTCACTTAGAGCTGTGTTACACACTATATGGAAGAGCATTTTCAAAAACCCATAATATGGGCTCTTTAAGCATTTCTTTAAAGTGTATTATTATTATTTAGAAACAGAAAATACAGTATGAACAATGAAAAATACATAGACCTTCTTACAGTACAGGCAATGACAATATATTAACAATAAACAATAAATAAATACAACAATAAATACATAAATGCAGACATGCATCATAGCTAAATATGGTCATTTCATTAACAATATACACAGTTGCGCTGGGGCAGCGTTTATACTACTTCAAATGCTTCTTTCTCTCCGCCAGCTCACGATATAAATAAATACAAAATAATAAAAAAAAACTCTGCTTGCCGCAGTTTACACAGGACTGGCAGGAAATATGCATTGATGCAGCTTTATTATATGGCATGTGGTTTATTTTGATAGGTCAACCGTTTTTGTGCTGTTTAGTTTTTTCCACGTGAAGCTATTTTAGTATTTAATTAAACGTTTAAAGCTATTTAAACTCTTGGGCGTGCGGAAATAAAATCCCCAAACTCTGGCTGTATACAAAGTTCACGCATAACATTAATGTCACGTAGTTATCTCCTTCTCTTATACGGCTGTTCATAGCATACAGTGAACTATTAAACAAACTATGATTGGTTTTAAAAAACAAAAAAGTGGCCTGTTTTCAGATGTTTATATTAATGAACATGTTTATATTATTGTTTCAGCTTCAGAAGAGATGAGAAAAAACATGGAATTACTTTCTTGTTTAACAAAAAAAAAATACTAAGTTTTTTTCCTACTCAAAATATATTTCCATGTGTAACTTGTTCTGATCATTTGTTGTAGAAGCACAACACACTCTTGAGCCATTAGTATGATTGCAGAGACTGAACAATGTGTAATAATGTCACAACACACACAGACACACACTTCTTCACACTAGATTGGGAGGCAAGAAGCGTGTTTCCACAGCAACCAGCATGCTTTTCTAATGGCGTGAGCAGATCGCTTCACCCACAGCATGCGACAGAGGATGCAAAACACACAGCAGAAACTTCCATATGCCCAGCCTGACCCACAGAGACTGAAGTCAGAGATCAGAGTGATTTACAAAACAATACAATGGCCAATCACTGCAACAATGAATCATGCACTGAGAACTGGACGTCCTCTTGTGAAACAGCAAGAGCTACATGTAGGCATGGGCCGGGATCCTGACGGTATGATAACCTTGGATGAAAATATCATGGTTTCATGTGTTTACTGCTCTAAAATATATTCTTTTTAAATGTCTGGGTAAAAAAAAAAACACTTTTTCCCCATTTGAACACAATATATTTTATTTTCAGAAACACTTAAAATATTTTGGAACAGTAAACATGTCAGGCTAAATAATTCTAATAAATCATTGACTTCTGCTGTTTTTGTTAGTTTCAAAAACACAGATTTCTGTACAATTTAAAAGAAAACAAATTGATCTTTTCTGCTGGAATCTTATATATACTGTATGAACAGTATCGCAGAAAATGTTGTCAGTTTTAAAACCTTGACTTTTCCAAACCGCAGGATACCTTGAAAACGCTTATCGTCCCATGCCTAGCCACATGTCAGATTGGGTTTAAATACTATACATCTGGATTTTCTACAACATCACTCAGTAGAGAAATATATATATACACTTCCTGAGAAACGTCTTCTACCAAAGTTTTAGGAACAACAAATAATAACTTGACTTCTAGTTGATCATTTGGTATCAGAAGTGGCTTATATGAAAGGCAAAGGCCTCTAGATTATGCTTATTTGACCAAAATAAAATATGATCATGTCTTGATTTTTAATTACTTAATTAGGACAGTAAGGTCTGACTCTGCTTAGACAAAAGTCTCATCACTGAACCTTCAATAATGTCCAGTATTGAATATGTGCTCATGCTGCAGTGGAAACAGAATGAATATTGTGTCTGACTCCATCATGAGCTTGGAGGACTGCATCCATACATCTCTGCAATGACTCAAATCACTGATTAATAAAGTCATCTGGAATGGCAAAGAAAGCCTTCTTGCAGGACTCCCAGAGTTCATCAAGAGTCTTTGTGTTCATCTTCAATGCCTCCTCCTACATCTTACCCCAGACATCAATAATGTTCATTTCTGGTGACTGGGCTGGCCAATCATGGAGCACCTTGACCTTCTTTGCTTTGAGGAGCTTTGATGTGGAGGCTGAAGTATGAGGAGCGCTATCCTGCTGAAGAATTTGCCCTCTCCTGTGGTTTGTAATGTAATGGGCAGCACAAATGTCTTGATACCTCAGGCTGTTGATGTTGCTGTCCACTCTGCAGATCGCTCGTATGCCCAATACTGAATGTAACCCCAAACCATGATCTTACAACTGAGATCCACGACAAGACTTTTGTCAGGTAGTGTATATACACAGTGTTCAGCAAAAATTAGTACACCCCATTTTGATAATGAATATTGTTATCCATTTCTCACTGAATTAATATTGATGCATTTGAACAAGAAAAGTTAATAAAATGATACATTTAACAAAATAATAATTTAGCCATCAAACATCTTTAGAAATAGAAAGATAATATATCTAAATTCACGCGAAATATTGCAAAAAGTTACAAACTCCAAAAAATTTCAACAGGAAACACGGTGGCGCAGTACGTAGTGCTGTTGCCTCACAGCAAGAATGTCGCTGGTTCGAGCCTCGGCTGGGCCAGTTGGCATTTCTGTGTGGAGTTTGCATGTTCCCCCATGTTAGCGTGGGTTACCTCCAGGTGCTCCGGTTCCCCCCACAAGTCCAAAGATATGTGGTACAGGTGAATTGGGTAAGCTAAAATTGTCCGTAGTGCATGTGTGTGTGTGTGAATGAGAGTGTATGAGTGTTTCCCAGTGATGGGTTGCATGTGGAAGGGCATCCGCTGTGTAAAACATATGCTGGATAAGTTGGCGGTTCATTCCACGGTGGCGACCCCTGATTAATATAAAGACTAAGCCGAAAATAAAATGAATGAATGAAAAATTTCAACAAATTTTATATATTATTTGTTTCCTCTTGATTTTTGCTCTTTTTAAATGTTTTATTTATTTATATTTCTCCCTAACATATACATTTTTACTAATGGGTCTCTAACGAGCGGGGCTTTCCCCCTCTGATGACACATATAAAGGGAGAATGTCAATCAAAGTGTTTCTGCAGATGAGTGAAGTGTTTTATAAAAACAGAATTAAATAATTTACCATTAGCAGTTGGTTATATTCACACACTGCTGATACACAACTGTGTTTAGACCCCTTATCAAAGTGAGCTTTGCATAATAGGCGCCCTTTAAATATTACTCATCCAATCAGATTTCCAGAACTAGACCTCTTTATAATAAAACTACTAGTTTACAAAATATGATACACATTTGCGCTGTCAACATCCTGCGAGACAGTGTACTATATTGTACGAGAGCTGAAGCGTGTAGAACGATGGGATAGGATGTCTGCTCATACATCAGGATCTCTAGTTTCAGAAAGATGAGAACAGGATCAATATCACACCAGGAGACTCTCTGCAGTGAACGCCACAAACGCACACATCCAGAATAAACCCGGCTGTGTGTTTACAAAGCCATTAACAGGACTGTGCTGTAATCTTCAAATCCTGTACCTCCTCGCACCTCATCGCTATTAATAACCCAAGTTTAGACTAAACTACATTCACACACAGAGCTGAGTTTGCGTGAAGAAGATCAGAGATGCTGTTTTTAAACAAAGCTGATACTGACTGCTCCATTACTGACAAATGCTGCATAAGTTTGCTTGGGGTGCATTTAGTATAAAATACAAACATAGAATTGTAGCTGTGGTCCAGCAGACTACTTAGGTAATGATTTTTAAAGGATTAATTCTTCCAGTTTTATTTATTTTACACACAGTGCCCAGCATAAATGAGTATGTCCCCTTTTGAAAATCAATATTTATTTTTATCTATTTCTCTGTGAATATAGACAATTTATTTAGGGCATTTAAACAAAACAGATTATGTAACAATTATATCCATTAAAGAGCCCATATTATGGGTTTTTGAAAATGCCCTTCCATGTTGTGTGTAACACAGTTCTAAGTGAAGTGAAATATCCAGCTAAGGCTTAAATCTGTAAGTGTATTGGCGGATATAACTGAGCGCCGCGCCCTCTATTCTGCTGCCCTAGGTGTCCTCTATGGACTCGCCGGCCCTGTGTGTGTGTGTGTGTGTGTGTGTGTGTGTGTGTGTGAAAAGAGCAAGTAGACTGTGACGGGCTAGGAGATCTCCTCGCCAGTTCTTGGACTTTTTGCTTGATAAAATAGTCGTCAGTATTTTCCAGTCCATCGTCTGTGTTTACATTCACCCACTGGCAGCCAAAATCCACTATAAAGCGTGTGTGCACTGTGACTACTTTTATATTGTTGATTATCTGCTGGGCATTTCACTCTGTCTCGCGCTGAAGCCTTGTCCGTGTCGACCAATCGCAGCAGGCTGTCATCGGTTCAATCAGCGTAGATTAGCTTCGCGCTGAGGAGGGGTTTGGAAACAAATGAACCGCTGAACGATTCATATGGGAGTCGCCGGGATAATTAGGTAAAAATAAATGCAGATTATAAGACCATGAAAGTGTTGTTTGACCTTGCATGCATATTAGACTGTTGTTGGAGACCCTTACAACCTAAATATGACCCTATTTCATGTATAATATGGGCTCTTTAAAATAAGAGTTTGGCCATCTAACATTTGAAATAGGCATAGAAAACAATACATTAAAATTCAAACTTACTGCAAAAAAAAAAAAATACAAGCTACAAAAAACTATATTAAATTCCTATTTTTTAACTTTCCCTGGATATTTCCTGTTTATTAAAATTGTGTTTAATATTTTTCCCCAACATATTCATTTTTGGACTGAGACGTTCAGTTTTTTCTTAGATTAGCTCCAGGTTTGTCTTGGTTACTGACTAATCTAATGTATATGCTAGGGCTGTGAAATTAATCAAAAATTCGGTTTCGATTTTGGCTTCTAACAATTAAAAAAAAATAAATAAATTAATCGAGATAAACGATTATTGCATCATATACCGCCCGCTTTCTAGTTGTACACATTTGTTGCTCTGCAAAGCTCAGTTTTAATATAAGTAATACAATAGATAGCATCATAAATGATCATGTAAATCTATATTATATTTGAAAATTACAAAAACCTGACAAATGGATTGCTGAATAATTATTTTTTTCCTCAGGACCCAATCTAATATACAGAAAACAAATATACAGAGATGAAAACCAATATAATAATTATTATTATTATTATCAACTGTATAATCAGTTGAAACATGTAACCGCCAATATATAAATATTTATTAAAGTTTTGGTCATTTGCATGTCTTAAAATTTATTATGCAAGGAAATAAATATTTAACATTTTATTTGCACAGAAGAATATTTTTGAATATGTTCTGAATAATTATTTCGAATTTTCAGGTCATTTGTATTTATGCATCCGTGCATTTTCTGCAATAATTCAATCTTAGTATTGCCATGTAGGAAAATAAATAAATAAATAAAACAAATAAAAATAGAATAACATTTATACAATATATAAAAAATAAAATCATGTAATAAAAAATACATATAATAATATTTATGGAATATATAAAATAAAATAATTTAATAAATAAATAAACCAAAAATTATTTTAATCATTTTTAATTTATTTAAAAAAAACTACAAAAATGATCAAAGATGGTGAAATGGTGATGCAAAATAATATATCTTTTTTGAATAAAATAAATGAGCAAGGTGTCTTTTAAAAATCTCCTAGCAAGCTGTTTTTACAGGATGTTGGGAACATCTCAACCAAAGGTCAAAAGTGTGATTCATTAATATGCATCTTATCCATTAATAATAGCAACCCAAGCAAAAATTATTTACTGTTACGAAGCAACTACTAATATTAAACCACAATATTGTCCTTCTCAGTCAGTGAGGGTCCATTAATATCTATAATACAGAGGAGTCCCATAGTACTCCACAACCCACGCTGTGAGCTGCTTTCTGAATATGCATGCAGTGTTGCCGGAGGGAGAATGTCGAGCTCTCGTCCCACACACATTAGCGAAACACACACGGGTCATAGTACTCACTCAGATGAATTACAGACCTCTAGATCAAACCATAACCGCTGGAAAACACAGGTCACACACTATAACTGAACTGCTTAATCACAACACAGACAATTTGAGCTCTGATAAAACTCAAATACAGATGTCAGGTTTTAGAAATGCATTTAAATTCTGATTATTAATGTACCAAGATTTTTTTTTTACAGTATTACCGTGATAATGATAATTTTTCAATATATTATGCAGCCCTAAAACCAGTCAAGGGAGAGTAAAACATGTTTAGGACTGCATAATATATCGAAAAATTATCATTATAGCAATAATACTGCAAAAAACAATTAGCTGCCTTAAACTATGTTGTTGAATCAAATTAACTTTTTTGCCATCTTATTTAATATCAACCAACCTGACTAAAAATATGAAGTTAAAGGTTGTATAACTTTAAAAAAACTTATTTGAAATAAGTTAAAGTAACATTTGTTGTTTAAAGGGTATATGCAATATCTGTACTGCAGAGCTAAATGTATTGTAATAAACTCCATTTATTTTATGTCCCAAACATTTGTGCATTGCATGATGGTTTGTTTATTCAAGTTTAACCCATCAGATGGGACTTTACTATCTTTATCCCCGCCTCCCTAATAGGTGCTGTTCTGCTATTGGCTAGAGCTGCATAAAGGTGAACCTACAGCTAAAAAAAATCCTACTACTGTAGCTGGAGAAAAGAGAGGAAACTGACAACAGCTAATAAGAATCAGAATACGATCTCCAAAGACTACGTCGAATAGTTCGGACTGCTGAGCGAATCACTGGTACAACCCTTCCTACTCCCCAAGAACTGTACTTATCCAGAGCGAGCAGAAGGGCTGCCAAAATCACTCTGGACCCCTCACACCCAGCACACTGCCTCTTTGAACTTTTACCTTCTGGTCGACGCTACAGAGCACTGCGCACCAGAACAGCCCGACACAGAAACAGTTTCTTCCCTCAGGCAATCCATCTCAAGAACACTTGATGATAATAATTGTGGAACCAACATCACTACTTGCTATACACTTTTACACACATATACACTTATTTAACAACACACTTTACATGCCAATTTGCACATAACAGCTGCACATATAACGTTGTATATAGTAATATACCTGTACATACACTTGTCAATTTGCATTCACTATTTACTTCTATTTTTTTTTTTATATATTTATTATCTGTGTTTTGTCCTGTCTCTGTAATGCTGTTGCACTGTAGAAGCTCTGTCACCAAAACAAATTCAACATACCTGGCAATAAAGCTCTTTCTGATTCTGATTCTGAATATCTGCTGAGGTATTCCATTACTCATGCTGTTTATAAGTCTAAAAGTCTGAGCCTTGACATTTTTTGCCTGAATTTATTTTAGTTAAATCAGAATATACCTATTACGTGTTTATTATATAAATTATCCTTAAAATACCTTTTCCTTAGAGAAAGTGTTATGTTGGAAGAAATATTGTTGTCATAATACTCAACAACCACAGCACATATCGCATATTTTCCCAGTATCGTGCTGCTCTAATTGGTTCCAAACATTTATGAGTTTCTTTTTTTCTGTTGAGCACAAAAGAAGATATTTTAAAAAATGTTGGAAACCGGTAACCATTGACAATCATAAAAAACTGTGGAAGTCAATGGCTACTGGTTTTCCACATTCTTCAAAATATCTGCTTATGTGTTCAACAAAAAATAAACCTCTGAAGTAAAAAAAAAAAAAATAATAAAATTGAATAGATGATGATGGAATTTTGTATATTTGCAGTATCAAATATGAAGATGCTTACTGATCAATGTTCATATCTGAACTACACAGTTCTGACATCATCAGTGAATAAACTTCCTTTCCATTAGAGTTCAGCATTAACAGTGTGATCAAACATGATTTACAACCTACAGATGAAGAACCATAAAGCCTTTTTAAATTTACCTGAATTGGAGTCTGGGAATGACAGGTAGCATATACTTGTTTTCTGAAATGAGAGAAACATTATTACACTCAATAATTGAACATTTGAATTCAATGTTTAATCATCGTTATATAAAATAACATGTTAATATAAATGAATCATGTTTTTTTACCTCTTTTTCTGTGAGTTTGGAGTGGTGTGGATAAATCACCTGCAAGCATAACAAAGAAAATGTGAGAAAACAGTATCTTTTTAATGCACAAATGGCACATGCAAGTCACAGATTCACTGCTAAGATACTTACAGGTGGCTTTCTGCAGGTTTAACAGTTAAATTTAAAACTTTAAGACCATAATGAAAGAAATTTAAGACTAATATCACAATGTTGGTCTCATTTGCAGTCACAATCCAGCTAATTATATTGGAATCAGCTAAAAAAAAACACCATTGAATAAAAAAATACATTAAAGCACTGTGGAAGCATTAAAATTATTATTTGAGATAGAATTAAGCAGACCTAGAATAAAATACTTATGTTAATATACAATTTTAAGGCTTAAAAGTTATATTTAAACTTCAGTTATTTAGATTTAAGACCCTGTGGAAACCCTGTGCTTAGAAACTCAGTGTGATTAGACTAATGTGTTTAGTGGCAACACTAAGCACCATTTACAATTGGCTTTACCGTGCAAACAAGCTTTACCATGGTAAACAGCAAGTTACATCATGGTGGCACAAATATTCTAAAGCTCAAACGTTTCAGATGTACTGACTGCTTGCATTCAATATTGATCACAAACGCTTTACAATAAAACTGCACTTACACCAAACTGTAGCATCAGCACATACAAACATTTGTGCTCATTTATTCAGATACGCTTAGTATAATATATATAATTAGCAAAAGTCAGTCCAAGGCACTCGATAAATGTGGAAAAGCTTAGTTTTAAGGAATAGCCATGTGAATAAAGGTTTTTAAATATTTTTCGAGTGCCATGGACTGATTTTTGCTATTTAATTTGATGAATCCCTTACCCAAAGAGCACTGATACTTTATTTAAGCTACCCCTGAGCACTTTGTTTGATTTTATATATATATATATATATATATATATATATATATATATATATATATATATATATATATATATATATAAAATCAAACAAAGTTTAATTCAAACAAACTATAATTAGCTGGATATATATATATATATATATATATATATATATATATATATATATATATATATATATATATATATATATACATACATATATAATTGTTTTATTAATTAAAAGATACACATGATTAATTATGATCATGTTTTATGGGGGTGAACAAATTTTAGTTTGAGCATCAATATGCCAATGTGTGTATCCACGATAGCCACATGGCAGGATTAGATTATTTATTAAAGATATTATTAAATAGTATTGTATAAGTTTATAGAATGATGACCAACTTATTTTATGATTGATTGTTACATTTTTGTATTTGAATACTGTTAGACCCCCCTGTTAGAAAACAATAAAGCACTGTTTATTTTAACTTTTACTTTTCCTCTATCGTATACATGTATTTTTTCACATGCAGATGATTTCTGCATATTAAAAGACTTGATCACCCCATGTAAACTCATGGACTTTTTCCGAATAGAGCTACTTAAATCATTAAGCAACATTATACTCATATCAATACAACACAACAATTATATTATTAAGGAGAACGTGTGAATATAAAACCAACTTTACCTCAACATCGTGCACCCTAATGTTCTATATACAATACTTTTTGATGACTCAACTGTTTGTGTTAGCAACTGACGCTAGCAGGCTTCCTGTTGACTTCCATACAGTTAGCAGGCTAGCTGGCTAACTCAAAGATGACAACCTAGCAAAAAAAGACTAAAACACTGATGTACCTCCACAGCTTGTCCGAGCTCCAAATCATGCAGCCCTAGTGTTTTATATACAATACATTTTGATGACTCAACTGTTTGTGTTAGCAACTGATGCTAGCAGGTTTCCCATTGACTTCCACATTTATCCGGCTAGCAGGCTAACTCAAAGATGACAACCTAGCAGAAAGGAGTAAAAAGACTCCGTAAAAAGGAAGTAAAAATACTGCTTTACCTCCACAGCTTGTCCGAGCTCCAGATCGAAGCCGACCACGCAGATGCAATGTAGCCAGGAGGAGAAACGGTCCCACGGTAAAAGTAACGGCTCGGGTTCGGGGTCCCCCACTGCTGGAGGCCCGTCGACAGGCATTTCCTCCGCCGGAGAGACTCTCAGGGTGTCTTCCGGCTCCTCGAGCTGTTCTTCCAGTCCCTCGGACCCCTGAAAGGCCATGGTGACACCTTCAGTTCGGTCCAGGTGGATTCAGGCTCGGTTTATTGATGAAAGCTGGAGGAACTTGTGCTGTAAATACAAACAAGCCCAGGATGAAAGAGGCGGGGCATGTGAGCACCGCGTGGTTACGTCATAAGTGAGGATTTGTGCGGGAGCGTGCACGCAGCCACAGAGACGTTTTCCTTGATATGTTGGAATATAAAGAACAGTTTTTGGTGTCTTATAGGGAAAATGTAACCCGTAGTACAATAATATATTACAAACTGTTTATTTCACATTTTATATATTGTGTTCTTTTTTCTTAACGGTGTCAATATACTATATAATTCCCCCCTGCACGTGTGGTGTTGCATACAACTCAGTGCTAACTATAAAGTCAGATAATTAAACCTGCTAGCTGGCTAACTGAATATATACAGTACATTATGCAGACTTTTGTTGTGATTTTATTGGGAAAATGTAACCCGTAATATAACACTGGGGTCCAAACTATTTATTCTATATTTTATATTTTGTTATTTTTTTCTTAACAGTGTCAATAATATATATAATTCCTCCTGATCTTGTATTGTTTAATAAAATGTAGTATTACCTATTAATTTAGATATTTAAACCTGCTAGTCTGCTAACTGTATGGAAATAAACAGTGTTGGGTAAGTTACTTAAAAATAATTAATTATTAATTACCAAAAAAATCTCAATAAAAATACAATTACTCTGCTTGTCTCTATTTATCCCATTTATTATCAAGAATTAATTTCTGATTCACTTCATTGTCTCTTAAGAATGTGCAATTGTCTTGATAATTGTCTTTAGGTGAAAAACAGAATATTCAGCAGAACATATTTGTATAACAAAACATACGATTACTCTGCTTCTCAGAACTGATTTACAGAGAACTGTTGAAATTATGTACAGTATTTAAGGCAAGTATAATAGGAAAGTTACTATAAAAGTAATCATAAAACTATAAAACTAACTTTAATTAAGTTACCTTTCCCTTACTTTATTTTTTCAGTGAATAAGTAATTTAATTATCTAGTTTAAACACACACACACACACACACACACACACACACACACACACACACACACACACACACACACACACACACACACACACACACACACACACACACACACATCACTTCATATTATACATGTCAAATAAAAAAAATGCACCACCAAGCTGAATTCCTTCAATTTGTGTAACTGAAGAATTCATGCAACAGTGAATTTGCATAATTCTGTCTAATTTAATTTACTTATTTCAATACAATATATTTTTAGCTCAAACACAGTTTTAGGCCAGTTTAAGGTCTGTTTAGTAGTAGTTGTATATTTCTGTGGAGAGTAACATTTTGTACTCCCTGTTGTCTATTTCTAATCAAATGAGCAATGCAGAGTCTAGTTAATATTTCTGCCTAATATATGGAAGTTTAACATCATATAATGTCCCAGGTGCATCACTGAGCCACATTATTGTTTTCATAGATTTTCCAACAATGATCACTTAATTACTTCTTATGGGTCACATAAGAGACAAAACAATTGGATTAGTCTGAGCAAGACATTAGAGTCAAATCAGCATGCTCCATTTGGTATGACAGATGTTCAGTGTAATTTAGTCCACAGATTCCAAGTCCAAACAGAGGGACTGGGGGCGGGGTCTGCTTTGAAACCCTCTACTTCGTCCTGAAACTAAAATACTTTCCAAAGATGATTTATAAATAACTTTATGTGAATTTTACTTGGAGCCTATATTGCAGAAGATGTACCATAAAAATGCTTTGATTCTGATGATATAGATGCATTTTACTCTGTCTATGTTTGTTAATAAATGTAAAATTGCCATCTTGAGATGAAGGAAAAGTGGCTTGGAAACTCCTTCAGTGCTCAACTTAAATTCCAAGATATACTTTATGCAGATCAATTTAAAATTTACATTATATATATATATATATACAATTGAAGTCAGAATTATTAGCCCCCTGAATTATTGGCCCCCGTATATTTTTTCTCCAATTTCTGTTTAACGGAGAGCAGATTTTTTCAACACATTTCTAAACATAATAGTTTTAATAACTCATTTCTAATAACTGATTTATTTTATCTTTGTCATGATGACAGTAAATAATATTTGACTAGATATTTTTTTCAAGACACTTCTATACAGCTTAAAGTGACATTAAAAGACTTAACTAATTAGGTTAACTAGGCAGGTTAGGGTAATTAGGCAAGTTATTGTATAAAGATGGTTTGTTTATCGAAAAAATATATAGCTTAAAGGGGCTAACAATTTTGACCTTTAAAAAAAATTAAAACTGCTTTTATTCTAGCCAAAATAAAACAATTAAGACTTTCTCCAGAAGAAAAAATATTATCAGACATACTGTGAAAATTTCCTTGGTCTCTTCAACATAATTCGGGAAATATTTAAAAAAGAAATAAACAATTCAAAGGGGGGAATTTATATATATACATATAAATAGTCCACAATTGGAGGACTATATAAATATTGTATATGAATATATTCATTCATTCATTCATTCATTCATTTATTTTCTTTTCGGCTTAGTCCCTTTATTAATTCGGGGTCGCCACAGCGGAATGAACCGCCAACTCATCCAGCATATGTTTTACACACCGGATGCCCTTACAGCTGCAACCCATCACTGGGAAACATCCACACACACACACACAAATACTACTGACACTTTAGCCTACCCAATTCACCTATACCACATTTCTTTGGACTTTTGGGGGAAACCAGAGCACCTTGAGGAAACCCACGCCAACATGGGGAGAACATGCAAACTCCACACAGAAATGCCAACTGACCCAGCCGAGTCTCGAACCTTCTTGCTGTGAGGCGACAGCACTACCTACCGCACCACCGTGCAGCCCTATATATATATATATATATATATATATATATATATATATATACTAACCACATCTGTTTAATGTTTATCATTTCTTTTTTTTCATATTTATTTTGTGTTGTCACTTTATGTACACTGGAAGCTTCTGTAGCCAAAACAAATTCATTGTGTGTGTGAAGCACACTTGGCAATAAGACTGATTCTGATTCTGATATATATATATATATATATATATATATATATATATATATATAAATGTGTGTGTTTGTGTGTGTGTGCATATAGGTATAGATATGGAAATGAACAAATATAAAAATAAAGGAATATAAGGACAGATAAAAATACAGTTAAAATTATAGAGTAAAATATAGTATGAACTGAAATGTATATGGGAAATTTATGGTATTTGATCATTATATAATGTTTGTTTATTAATTTATCATATATATTTATGTGAAGCGCTTATGTTATTTTGTATGATGATCTTTTTGTTTTATTTTTGTTGTACTTTTTTTCTGTCTGTTCAAAAAATTGTTTTAGCATTTGGCTTTTGTTGTCTTGGTTATTGATTGTAACTGAAATGCTAAAACAAAATAAAAAAGAGCATCCGAAAAATAAACAAACAAACATTATTTTCAATCCGTATGAAAAACGTCATCGTTTTTCTCTGGAATCGCGGCTCCGCCCATATTTTTACGTCACCCTAAACTCCCGCCCCATATCTCGGTGGTGCGCGAGCCCCGCGGCGGTTTGTGGCCGGTGTGTATGTGTGTATATATCTCTTCAGGAGGACGACTTACTTACAATTATCCCGTCGCATACAACGATTTTTCCTCCCGTTTCCAGGGTTCCGGAAAGTGGAGACCTCCATGGCTTAACGCGGGACCGTGTCATGGACTTTATTCGTGTATGACTTTCTTTTCTGGGGAATTTTTCGTGTCTCTCAGCGGGCTAAGCTAGTTACCGAGCTCGCGAGCTAATACTGGATTTACGCAAATTCTCCGCGCATGAAAGTTCCACAGACCGAACAAATAGCAGTTTTTTTGGGGATAAATCAACTCGGGGTTATTTATAAAGTCTCTTCTAGTTCGGACGGCTCGATAAGGGGAAGGTAGAAGGCCAGTGATACCTCAGCTTAGCTAACGAGCTAATATGAAGTTAGCCAGCTAACGCTCTCGTGCGCAAGAAAACACCCTCCGCGCGAGCTGTGCTCTTGTATTCAATCTTGACAGCTAAATACTTGCATTTGAAGTCTGTTTAAATAGGCATTTGAGGTATTTTTCAATATTAATCACTCTGTCTTGGGGAGTGGTGGCTTGATGGTCTGCTCTGCATACTTCAGCCAAACCCACTCACATTATTATTAATCTTCATTATGGTTTAACACTTTCACAAGTGCATTTCGTGCCTAGAAATCATTCCCTCTAAATATAGACACACATGTCAACTTGACAGTAATACTTGTTTTTTTTTAGGAGAACAGGTTGACCAATTCAACAGGTTATTGGTGTACTAGTTGCTGGGTTGTTTACTGGTCAGGCCTATGCTTGTAAAGGGGGATGAGGATGACTTGTGTTGGGAACGAAGTATAACAGCTCGAATTGTGGACTGTCATCTGGACACACAGATTTGTATGGAATTGGGCAGCTGTTTTGGGTTTTGTTCGGGAACATGGGGGTCTCGCAAGGGGGCAAGAAGTCATCTACATAGTGTATAAATATACAGTCTTGTTGACGTTATGTAGTCTGTTTAGCAGGAGTCTTTTTGTAGAGTTGGAATTTTTTGTTCGTATTACTATGTGCGTTGGTCTGCTGGTAATTTATTAGGAAGATAGGAGAATTGGAGCAACAGGTCAGTCTGGATCAAGAAACCCTGTCTTTCGTCTCTGGTTGGAGTAACACTCCCAAGCCATCCTCAATGCCTTCAGCGCTGGCCGTGTTCACCTGCCGCCCGAATTCACACCCGTTTCAGGAACGTCATGTTTACCTGGATGAGCCGGTCAAAATCGGGCGCTCCGTGGCCCGGTGTCGCCCTGCCCAAAACAACGCCACCTTCGACTGCAAAGTGTTGTCGAGGAATCACGCTCTGGTGTGGTTCGACCACAAGACAGACAAGGTAAGTCTGATGTTTCACCATTCACGGCAGGCAGAACAGGTCAGATTGGCTGTTCATTAAAAAATATTACATTTACTAATTGTTTTAAGATAAGTAGTTTCAAACATTTTGCATGGGCTGAATTTAAACAAAGTAACATTACCAAATTTAGTTAGTTTAAAATCAGTCTATAGAAGTTGTTTGCAACCACTTACCTCAAAAAATGTAGTAAATACAATAAATCATTTTTTTTTTCAGTGTTGTTGACCCGCGGATGAAAAATCCACCTCCAGCTTTCTCGATTTACTAAGATTTTCTTTGTATCTGTCTGTCAGGTTGTCATAACTGTCTATATTAGGATTATAAAGATAATATCCCCACTCAAAAATAGTTTAAGATGGAATTAATGGGTGAATATACATTGCATTAGATCAGTGACTCTCAACCACATTCCTGGAGGGCCACCAACACTGCATATTTTGAATGTCGTCTTTGTCAGTTACACTCATTACAGGTCTTTCAGTCTCTGCTGATGATCTGATTCAGGTGTGTTTGGTTAAGGAGACATGGAAAATGTGCAGAGCTGGTGGTCCTCCAGGAACGTGGTTAAGAAACACTGCATTAGATCGCAGGTGTCAAACTAAGTTCTTTGAGGGCTGCAGTTCTGCACAGTTTAGTTCCAATCTGATCAAACTAATTGAGTTCTTTAGGCTTGTTTGAAACCTCCAGGTAAGTGTGTTGAAGCAGGGGTTTGAACTAAACTGTGCAGGTCAGCGCCCCTACAGGAACTGAATTTGACACCCCTGTAATATATAGTAAAAAATTGCTTTTTCTTAACTAATCCAAAAATTCCCAGCTATTTTTGTGCATTGATTTGATGTATTTTCTTTCAATAAGCTTATTTTTTTAAAGCATAGTTCACATAAAAATGTAAATTCTGCCATCAAAGTCCACTTGCTCCAAACTTGAGTTTTTCTTCTGTCGAACACAAAGATATATTGAAGAATGTTGGAGAAACCAGCCACTGACTTCCATAACATTTTAAAATTCATACAATGGATGTCGATGACTGCTTTTTTCATGTCAGTGGCTGAACATTCTTCACAATATCTTGTTTTGTGTTCAAGAGAAGAAAGAAATTCATAAAGTAAATGGTCAACAATCATTTTAATGCACGTGTCAAACTCAGTTCCTGGAGAGCTGCAGCTCTGTACAGTTTAGTTCCAACCCTAATTAAACACCTGATCCAACTAATCGAATCTTTCAGGCTAGTTGGAAACCTACAGGTAAGTGTGTTGAAGCAGGGTTAGAGCTAAACTGTGCAGGGCTGCGGTTTGAGTTTGACACCCCTGCTTTAATGTGTGTAAATAAGAACATAAAATGTCATTTATTTTATGAACTTCACATTTATTTAGTAACAAACAAAAATATTTAATAACCATTGTATTTATTAATTTAGTAAAAGTTTATTTAGTAACAACAACAACAAAAAATGGATAATATTGATCTGAATTGTATGAATATGCCATAAGTCTTAAACTGGATTCCTGTAGGGCTGCAGCTCTTTACAGTTTTGCTCCAACACAAATCAAACACCGCTGATCCAAATAATCAAGGTGTTCAAGACTACTAGAGACTATTAAGCAGGTGTGAGTTGAGGTCTTTTGGAGCTAAACTATGCAGAGCTGCTGCCCTCCAGGAATTGAGTTTGAGACCATTGGAATATACGGTCAGCCAAGGCCTCTAGTGGACCAAGTTTACCTATGCTCGATTGGCTTTTAAACCTCTTTGACATTCAAGTGGCCTATGGCAGTGACATAATATGTAGTGTGCTGGACTGTTTTTTTGAGGTGTAAATCTTCTTCAGTTAATTTCTGCTGTTTAGTAAATTCGACAGCATTGAAGTGCTTGAGCAAAACTTTCATGTTGCTTTGATCAATGTTTTTTCACCTTTATTAATTTTGTTCTGTAGAGATTGCCAGTTTCTAGCTATGAAGGGCCAAAATTTAAGGGTTGAGGCCAGGGTTACACACAGAAAGTATGTTGCAGTATTTCCAACTCGAACATATTAAAGTAAATTTAAAACAAGTCACTTTAAAAGGGGTGTGCATGACTTTTCTGTAGACCAAGAGGTTTACAATCCTTCAGACACTCTTCTGGACACTCGTGGTAAAATGTAAAATATATAGATGTTCACTCTTGATCAGCGTTGACCTGCTAATCTTAATTCAGGCATCTGTTATCTATATTTTGATGATTTTGAGATGTGCCTGTTATGATCTGATTGTTTGCTATTACATGCTGTCTGTCACAGTCATGTTGTCCCATAATATCTCTCAGGAAGGTGACAGAGCCTTTTTACAGCATCAGATAAACTCTGCGACTAACATGCGTGACATTGCTGGACAGTGTTTAGTAAGCAGGAGTGATATATTGTTGTGGCATTTATATGCTGTATATGTTCATATTAAAAATTATGGCTGTTAATTCTGACTATCTGGTCTTGCTTGTTAAATTGGATGTCCAGGTTTTTTTCTTTTTAGCTTCCTGGTACTCACATTATTAGTGCGTCTCCCATAGCATCATGTGTGAATGAAAGTGTAAAATAATCCTGTTGAAAGCAGCAGAACATATTTCACTATGTAATATCCTTGAACATACCCAGTAGGCCTGTGCGATATTGAAGGAAAATGTGATATCCGATAGCATGCTAAATAATGCAGTATATAATATCAGATACATTATTGTAAGAATGTTATAACCAAAAGGTTTCATATTATTTCTGAGAAAAAAACATTAGTACAACAAAGTAGGGCTGCACGATTCTGGCTAAAATTAGATTTTTTTTTGCTTAAAATCAAGATCACGATTTTCTCTCGATTCTGTAGATGTAAAATAAAGCTAATATGTGTAGGTTATTATTGCGATTCTCAAACATTTGGTAAAACAACAATAATAATATTGGGCCTTTATGTAGATCTACTATTGGCAAATTTTATATAGACTATAAGATATGTCCTGTTTGTTAATTCATAGTAAAGTGATGACATTAGAAGATTCCCTCTTGCATTATATCCAACATTATATAGGCTAGAGTAGTTATACTGACCCAGTAAACTATTATTCTCATGCACAACACTTTGTGTTTACTATGAAAGAAAAAACACATCAAATGCTTGATTTAATCATAACTTTAAAATGCGACATGATCATTTAAAGGATGTACGCATCTCAATTTCACTTTCACTGCCGAGTGTGCTCATGTCATGGCTGTCGTCACTTTGAGAAAAAAAAACATACATGCAAATCATACTTCACGTGCGGCTCCTGAGAAACGATCACTCTATGATACAAACTGAAGGTTATTTAGAACTTTATTAACTGTTATTCACAGCCTATGCAACGTCATTGATGGGCACGCACGTGTCCTCTCGGTAACAAACAGTGCGTCAGCTCATGTGATTTCACAGCTGCGAATAGCCTACATCATTATATTAAGACAGAAATGACTTTTTGGGTGAATTATACCTTATAAATACAGTATGTTAGGGCTTTTCGATTATGACAAAAATCACAATTATGATTATTTTGGTCATAATTGGAATCACAATTATTCAAAACGATTATCAGTTGAAGTCTATATATACAGTTATGTTCCTCCCTGTAAATAAGGAAAGGTAAATAAATCATATAGAATAAAAATATGAAACAAACTGTGCTTTAAACATCTTCACTGTAAGAAAAAAACTGTAATTGTAGTTACAAAAGTCCTTCAGTCAAGAGCAGTGAGGGATTTTCTCCTTTTGTTGTTTGATTAATGCTAAAAATAGTCGGTAGCAGGAATATTGTGCGCTGTCACTTTAAGAGCAGTACGCTTATGAATGGTTCTCTTTCACATGTCTTTTGATACTCAACTCGTTTATTACACAAATGAGGGTTAATATGAATCACTAAACACCACGTTTTGACACCTATTTGTCCATTAAAGCGTTCACATTAAGATGACTCGTCTCTGAGGCTGAGCACACGCACACACAACAGCATGCGGTCTCATTCGCGCTTTTAAAAACATGAATGATTCGAATGTACATCAGTGAATGATGAGCATCCCGTGCTGCAAACGTTACATTACAGTACATGCTTTTAGTAATGTTCACGTGAAACTGAGCTTTGCAGAGCAACAAATGTGTACAACTGGAAAATGGGCAGTATATGATGCAATAATCGTTTATCTTGATTCATGTTTTTTCATAATCGTTACAAGCCGAAACCGAATTTTCGATTGATTGCACAGCCTTACAGCATGTGACACTTTTAACGCCATTTAGAGGCGTCCATGTTGCTGAGTAACGTATATAGAGCAATGTGAAAACTTGTACGAAACTAAATTAAATATTATATTTATCACCTCCACTGGTGTAACTTTATCAACATGAAAACATAAAAAAAATAAATCAGCAAAGCAAAAACATTTGAAAGCGAATGGAGTTACTTTGCTGTCTTATTGCTTTCCTGACATGGCTTGATTGCTTGTTCATATTTCAGCATCCATGCTAAAATCTTATTTTTGGACCAAAACAAAAACACAGCATGTCTATTTTGCTTGGTTTCATGTGTGTTGACATGTAACTACATTGCTTGATGTGCTGAAAAAATCTTACAGAGGGTGTGTGCAAGTGGCAGGAACAAAAAAAAATACTTAAATCACTCATTTATTGCACATTTGCAATATTTTGATATATTGCACACAGCCCTAGTATCCAGAAACGTGCTCTTGGTGTATTTCACTGTGTTCTACTTTTCAGTGCACATTGTATTAGGTCATAAGTTGTTTTCCCCCTTAGGCGAGTGTATAGTTGCTTTTAGAAAATCCCACTGCAGTGGTTGAAGCACAGTTTTGGTGGCTGTGTGCAAGTGCATCTTTATTTGTTGTTTTTACAGTTTGCGTGCGTGTAGAGGTTTTCTCTGCGTCTGACACTGTGTGTAGGTGTGTTTCGCTTGTAAAGAGGAAGTATTTGATGCCGTGAAGTTTTGCCATCATCACTCTAGGGAATCATTTCTCCACTGTTGTGAAATAATTGCCGCCATGGTTAACTGCTGTCGTCTAAATTAAGGTGTGGTGTTTGAATTAAGGGTGTGCTGAATGCTGCAAAACTAGGTGAGGTGGTTAACTCTTCACAGACTGCATTTGCTTTTAATGAAGGAAAATTAATCATCTGATACTAAATAATGATTATTGAGACTGACCACAGGCTTTAAGGTGGTAAATATAGACTTTTAACCTATAGTAGCGTGATGCGAGTTATTTCATACCTCAAATGTTATCTATATTATCAGCTTTATATTTCCTTTACTCATGTTAAACGTGTTTTAATGATTAGACTTCATTTCGCTTGATGTTATAAAATGAAATAATCCACAAATCTTCCTTGGTTATAGCAGTTATGCAGATTTTTGTCATGGTTATGCGTAATTTTATAAATCACTATCTATACAAGGAGAGCATTTATTTAGTGCATTGAAGTACGTCTGAATTAAAGCTGCACGATATTGGGGGAAAAATCAGACATTACGATATTTTGTTTTTCTGTGATGTATGTTGCGATATCAATACATTTCACCAGATGGCTTAAATAGCTCTATTTCAAAAGAAATAGTTCATTTAGATTGATTGATGTGATTTTTGTAAGGCTGAGAATCATGTTTAAAAATAATAAACACAAGCAAAAATAATTACAATAGAGCAACAATACAAGTCAAATAAACAGTGCTTTATGGTTTTCCAGAGAGTCAAATAGCTTTTATGTGCAGAAAATGAATAAAATGTAAATAGAGTCGGCGCCAATAGCCTAGTGGTATTGTGCGCCGACATATAGCACCAACGTGCTCACGGCGACCCGAGTTCGATTCCTGGCTCGAGGTCCTTTGCCGATCCTTCCCCTCTCTCTGCTCCCAATGCTTTCCTGTCTGAAATCTCTACTGTCCTATCATAATAAAGGTGAAAAACCCCCAAAAAAAATTATAAAAAAAAAATGTAAATAGAATAACACTGCATAGTATTTATTTGATCAATTCAGTGAAATTAATCTTCTTTAAAGTTACAAACGTTGCATTTTTTGTGCCTGAATGCTTTAAATTCTCTTGAAATGCTTTTAAAACACACCTAAATTATCAATTTTCACTCTGTTATGGTTATTCTTTGCAATAACTCCAATAACTGTTGTGCTGATCAACTATAATCCCAACTGCGATGTGACTATTGCGGATGCACACATTGCGATATTGATACTAAAACAATATATTGTGCAGCCCTCATCTGAATGCACTAAAATTATTTTTGTAAAACTTACAGGCTATTTTGTTTCCTACAATATAAAATGTGTTGATGCCCTTTAATCCTCTAAACTCATTTAAAGCATCAAGTTAAAGTGTGTATAACTTAAAAATAAAGCTAAAACTGCATAATTAACTTACTAAATTAAGTTAACTTAACATAAAATGTTCTCATCATCGTTTTGATCATATTAAATTTACAGTGTACACCAATATGTAATGTCAATGCAATTAATTAGAAGTGGATATCTTTTCATTTTAATTTTCGTCAGTAGTTAATTATAACTAACTAGAACAATTAACATATAATTCTGCTACTTGGTAATCATTAAACTATTTTCACTTGGCATTTGTACTCATTAACTACTGAATCTAAGCTGCTTGGTTTTTGTTCTGCTGCATCTTGTTATTGACAGTGTAAGACAGTCCTAATACTGTCCCTTTCCTCTGAGTGTCCACGTTACGTCTCAGTAATCACCTGAAGAGACTTTGCTCCTATTGGCATGCTCCCTGTCGGAAAGAGGAGCCAAGATGAAGCCATCTAAACTGGGCCAGCCAACAATTGGCACAATGTGAAAGGATGCCAAAATCTCCACCTGTCCCCTGGCTTTGTGAGGCTGTGTGCTAGTGTGGGCATTTCTGAAAAGGTGACGATTGCAACTGTGTGCCTGAGAATGTGTCCTGTATTTATAGGCATCAATCAAAGCCGCACAGCCGCTAATAGAGTGTCTGGATGACTGCTCTTAACTCTGATACTGCTATTTCTTGTAATGGATTGGCATAATGACACCCATGAGAATGAAGCCAGTGTGTTTCCAAGATTCACTGATTCCTGCCAGACTCAGAGCTGTCAGATTTACAAATGAGCTCTTCTTATTCAGTTTTTAAGTTGTGTAATTTAATTCTATTCATTGCATTCGCAATTATATTAAAAAAGCTATGTAAAGCATTTATTTGAGTTTTGATTTGTTTATTTTGTAATAATTGGGAGCTTGGTGATTATTTTTCCTTGATTTGTTTTTAATTTCAGGCTACGTAAATGTCTCTATCTTAATGTTTTTTTAAATCTGTAGATCTATCTATCTATCTATCTATCTATCTATCTATCTATCTATCTATCTATCTATCTATCTATCTATCTATCTATCTATCTATCTATCTATAGATATATATAGATATATATATATAGATATATATATATAGATAGATAGATAGATAGATAGATAGATAGATAGATAGATAGATAGATAGATAGATAGATGTATATATGTATATATAGATAGATATATGTATATATAGATAGATATATGTATATATAGATAGATATATGTATATAGATAGATATATATATGTATATATATATATATGTATATATATATATATGTATATATATATGTATGTATATATATATGTATATATATATATGTGTATATATATAGTATATATATATGTATATATATATATATATGTATATATATATGTATATATATATATATATATGTATATATATGTATATATATATATGTATATATATATATGTATATATATATGTATATATATATGTATATATATATGTATATATATATGTATATATATATGTATATATATATGTATATATATATGTATATATATATGTATATATATATGTATATATATATATATATATATATATATATATATATATATATATATATATATATATGTATATATATATATGTATATATATATATATATATATATATGTATATATATATGTATATATATATGTATATATATATGTATATATATATGTATATATATATGTATATATATAGATATCTATCTATCTATGTGTATATATATATATATATATATATATATATATATATATATATATATATATATATATATATATATAGATAGATAGATAGATAGATAGATAGATAGATAGATAGATAGATAGATAGATAGATATAGATATCTATAGATATATATCTATCTATCTATCTATGTATATATATATATATATACTATATATATATATATATATATATATATATATATATATATATATATATATATATATATATATATATATATATATTACTTAATTATTACTAACATTACTTGATAACTTAAGATTTAAAGAAGATTTTTAATGTTTTTTTTAAAAAGCCTGCGTTTAATTGATCAAAATGAAAACAAAAACAGTACAATTCTTAGATATTTTTTACTATTTGAGACAACTGCTTGCTATTTAAATATATATAAAATGTTATTTATTCTTGTGATTTAAAAACTGAATTCTCAGAGTTATTACTTCAGTCAGGTGATCCTTCATAAATCGTTCTAATATAACTTAAGTTTACACACGGTGAGGAGTAAAGTTTACTGTAAATATTTAATCAATGCACAAGATACCACAAAACCACCAGCATGACATGATCAGTATGGAAAGTCATGTGAGATCTGGATGCTCTGTTATCTGATTATTGGTCTCTCTAGGTTTGTTTTAGGTGATGCTTAGTAAATACCGGTATCAAAATGTAAATATTACCATCTGCTCAAAGTCTATGTTAAAAAGTACTTTTAGAAATGACAGAGTTTTACCTCACAACTCCTTTAATATTAGCTTGTCATAGTGTGAGTTTAGTCAAATTTAGGTATAATTAGGTTGTTTGTCTTTGTAGATTTGTTGTGCTTTGTGGTCTTTTTCATTGCATGTTCTTTATTTGATACCATGGAAACAACAGAGGGCAGTTAATCTGTGTAATGTTGGTCTAACGTCACTGATAAATTATTCATTACTTAGAAAAATTGTTGTCATTTTGTAAATTATGGATAGCATGTGGTGATGTATTGTGCCTGATTATATGACATTGAGGTTTACCACAGAGGTTTCTACATGCATATTTGTTAATTTAAGGTTAAACTAACTTTTATTTTGGCAGGTTATAATAGAGTTCTGGCCCACTCATTCACACAGAGACATTTTTTCACAGTCACTAACTTTTCCCACCCACATTATTTATATTTTCCCGAACTCAGCAGGATACACCATACAATTACAGAAACAGAATGACTGAAGAATGATCGATGACAGTATTTGCACTTATTCTACACGAGAAACAACAACTCTAAAACTAAAAGAATGGGTGTTGAATGATAACATACACAGGATTTCATCTGTTATTCGCAGACGATGTTGTTCTGTTGGCTTCATCTAGCATGGACCTTCAGCATGCACTGCGGCAGTTTGCTGCCAAGTGTGACACGGCTGGGATGAGAATCAGTACCTCCAAGTCCGAGGCCATGGTGCTCCACCGGAAAAGGGTGGTTTGCCATCTCCAGGTTGGAGGAAAGTCCTTACCCCAGGTGGAGGAGTTCAAGTTCAACTGAGAAATATTTACCCTGGGCTATGTACTCTTGCAGATTTTGTTTTCACAAATCCACTAGAGGTCGCAGTGTACATTTTTGATAATCTCAAATACGTTACTGGTGCACGTTTTCTCATGTGCAATTTCTTGTAAATCCACCAGAGGATAAACCATAATCCCAATGTGCCTGTGTTGATGCAAACATAATGATTTAAAATAAAAATGAACAATTAAATAAATATAATGCCATTCCTCTAATGCCATGTTTCCTCTAGGTTTTTTTCCAGCAGTGGCGGCAGGCCTTTTTTACACAGAACTACCTGTGGCGTTATTTCAATGACAAATGTGCAGTATATAAGTTGAGATCGCATTTATGTAATAGCCTACGAGTATGCCAATCTCTTTGCTTGTGCGCCGATTTCCAAACTTCTTGCACGCCCTTAAATATACGCTGCTCAAGCGCAGATCTTCTTGTGCGCTCTCAAATAAACGCTGCTGAGGTGCAATTCAGTGCGTTTATGTAACGAGTATGTCTCCAACATTTATTAGATTTGCTAGAAATATTTATGAATGTCTCCAATAGACCTACAGAGTGGTATTAATGCGTCTTGAAGTTAAGTGAAACTGCTATACGTCGTGTTTGCTTGCATCACGCACCTGTCAGTCAGCCATTCAGTCAGTCAGCCAGCACATAACCTTAAAGGGTTAAACAAATAACGCACAGCACTACTACGGTTAAAGAAAAGTTCGGTGTGATTATCACCCGCTATTAAAAAAAAGACGACCAAATGTTTTGAATGAAAAGCTGTAATGTAACAATGGCGGGATCAATTTTGGCATGGCGCCCCGCCATGGAAGAATGAATGTAGCGTAAAACCATGCATTATAAACATTAATATTATGGGTGTAAGAAAATTATATTCAAGGTGAAGTAGGTAATTTATACCTTGGTGAAGGCAATTGGTTACTTTAGAGGAGAGTTTGTCACTTTTATAATTGCCATGTGATAGGCTGGCAGATTAATATTGTGTAAAAATTTACAACCAAATTTATTGACAAGTTTTGTGAGCATTTCTATTACAATATAATTTTAAACACAGCTTTGTCTTGTAATTTTGTTTAAATCTTTACTAACATTATTAATGATTATTAAATGTTCAAGTGGCATTGGTAAGAAATTGGATGCAATTAATGATTATTAAATGTTTTTTTAGATTAGAT
This sequence comes from Danio aesculapii, assembly GCF_903798145.1. Taxonomy (NCBI): domain Eukaryota; kingdom Metazoa; phylum Chordata; class Actinopteri; order Cypriniformes; family Danionidae; genus Danio; species Danio aesculapii. Next base: position 43,202,295 of record NC_079445.1, on the reverse strand, counting down.
TAGATTCAACTCTATTGTCATTACACATGTACACGTACAAGGCAACGAAATGCAGTTTAGGTCTATCCAGCAGTGCAATAGCAGCAAGTGCAGGATACAGGTATAAGTTATAAAGTGCAGTTATAGAAAAACTATGGTGATATTTACAGATGGATGTACTATGAACATTATATACAGGTTGTATTAGCTATGAACAGATTTACAATAAATGAATATATGTACAGGATGCTATTAATAGCAGAAGTGTGCAGATAGATAAACATAATTACAAATGTCCATGTGCAGTGGGTATGTACAGTTCAGATAAGTGAATCAGTGCAATGAATATGTGCAAACTTTAAATGTGCAATTGTTAAATAGTGCAGTGATTGTGAGGAGTATAAGTTAGAGGAGTGTGGGGGTGTATTGGGGGGGGGCAAAAGAGTCAGTGAGGGGCAGAGTTCAGAAGGAAGACAGCTCTGGGGAAAAAGCTGTTCCTCAGTCTGCTGGTTTTTCGTCAATGTTCAAGTGGTATTGGTAAAACAATTTAATGAAATCAGCCGATATGTTCGTATATAGAGCATTTAATGTCGTCTAATGTTAAAAACTAAGCTCAGAATCGATTCAAGAGAGAATAGCAATGATTCTAAGATTTTCAAGTTTTCAATTTCTCGAAAGATTTTTCACCACAGCTCTAGTCTCTGGTTATCATTAAATTGTGGCTTTCGAGTGTCTGTTTTATTGTTGATAATCTCCTGCATAATTGCTCTTGTGCCTTTATCCTTTTTAGCTGCAGGCTGTTGCATATTTTCTGTCAAAGTGTGAGTTCTGTTGTCAAGTCTTAAAATAGTCTGATGCCATTTGCGCCCCATTTTTAAAGTCTGCTGTTATTATAGGCATTGCCAAGCTGGGGACAACTGGCTAGCAGCTGACTGTAGCTATAGAGCTGTAGCCTCTTCCTGATATGAACAGTGCCCTGCGGGGCGACCCACACCCTAGATCTCGAGCAGCTGGATGGGAAGCTGTCTTTATTCTCATCAGAGTGTGCGTAGCCTGAAACATGTCAGAAAATAATGTAATACACAATCTTTTTTTTGAGAAAATTGCACCATCAGCATGTTTCTGACACTAATAATCTGTATAGTAGACTGTCATGCTTGCAGATAATAATGTGCTATTGTAAATACAGGGGTATGTGTTGGATTTCACCAATGCTTTCTAATAATTCAGACTATTTTCGAGAAAAATAGATCATCTCAGGAGCTACTATTACATTTACACACATGTAACATGCAACAGAAAAACACCAGCAAATTCTGGGAATGTCTCTGAAAAAGGACAGCTGTTCAAACGAAGCAATCTAATGAGATCCTGTCAACCCAATTAATAATAACATTAACTGAGTCGTCTTAATTAGATATGTTATCTATGTAAATCCGCACTGTCTTATACTCTTATACTCTTAAATGTGAAGTTTTTTGACATAACCCAAAGCTCTCACATACTTCCACAGTGCTGTAATCTTATTAACCAAGTCCATTAAATCCACCCTGTTAATTCATTGGAATGCAGATGTTTTATATTTCAAATGTATCCCGAGCCCTGTTTCAAGATAATAGACTTTATTTACAAATCCTCATGCTTTCTTCCAAATCGCAACATACTTCATTTGGTTTCCAGGTTACTGTAAACACTTTCATTGGTATCCCTATTTTAAATCAGTCTCCTTTTCAACTTGTGCTATTAGTGGGGTGGATATCTGCCATTTAGGATCAAACCCTTCTCACTACACCTTAGCTTGTTGCTGATAAAAATGATTGAATAAATTGAATGAATGGCTTATTTTGAGCACTCCTATTATACTGTGCTATAGACTCACCGGCCACTTTATTAGCTACAACTTACAAGTACTGGGTTGGACCCCTTTTGCCGTCAGAACTGCCTTAATCCTTCGTGGCATAGATTCAACAAGGTACTGGAAATATTCCTCAGAGATTTTGGTCCATTTTGACATGATAGCATCACACAGTTGATGCAGATTTGTCGTTTGCACATCCATGAAGCGAATCTCCCATTCCAGATGCTCTATTGGATTGAGTTCTGGTGACTGTGGAGGCCATTTGAGTACAGTGAACTCATTGTCATGTTCAAGAAACCAGTCTGAGATGATTCACGTTTTGACATGGTGCGTTATTCTGCTGAAAGTAGCCATTAGAAGATGGGTACACTGTGGTCATAAAGGGATGGACGTGGTCAGCAACAATACTCAGGTAGGCTGCGGTGTTGACCTGATGCTCAGTTGGTACTTATAGTCTCAAAGTGTGTCAAGAGAACATCCCCCTCACCATTACACCACCACCACCAGCCTGAACTGTTGATACAAGTCAGGATGGGTCCATGCTTTTATGTTGTTGATGCCCAATTCTGACCCTAGCATTCGAATGCCGCAGCAGAAATGGAGACTCATCAGACCAGGCAACATTTTTCCAATCTTCTGTTGTCCAATTTTGGTGAGCCTGTGCCAATTATGGATATTTTCTCCTTTCCAGACCATTCTCTGTAAACCCTAGAGATGGTTGTGCATGAAAATCCACTAGATCAGCAGTTTCTGAAATACTCCGACCAGCCCGTCTGGCACCAACAACCATGTCATGTTCAAAGTCATTTAAATCCCCTTTCTTCACAATTCTGAGGCTCGATTTGAACTGCAGCAGATCGTTTCTCATATGCGTTCTTCAGCAATCTTGCGTCCTTGTATTCTCATGTAACGTCGTCATCATCAGCTGCCAACGTTCAGTTCCAATACTCAAGACCGCAAGAATGGAGGACGCGTGAAACTTCCCGGATGTGTTCTTGATTTCGAGGAGACATGGATGCAGACTTGAGCACCGAACTCGATCTAGAAGTTGCAGAAGTCATTGCTACTGGATGTGGGAAGCGCAACAATTTATATAGATTCATTATTAAAATTCAGAGATATCACTTATTTATCTCAGGAGTTTCCATTACCATGAAATTCTTAACAAAGGAATAAACACATTTAAGAGTGTTTATTTACTGAACTTCATATTAAAATCTGTTTTATTTGTATTGTTCAAAGTATATTTGCAAAGTCTTTATGAATAGTATATATTTTGAAAAGGGGAAAACAATAAATCATTGTATGAATGCTGTAATGTTTAAATAATTTTCCATTAAAAATGCGTTAAGGTCATGTGACCATCAGGAAGAAAGCAGCATCCCATTTTTCACAGGACGCGTTCTCTGTTCTTGTGGTAAGACCAGTCTCCACAAGAACGCAAGTCCGTTCTCTGCGCTCTTGGAATTGAGAAACAACCCATGTCTACATGCCTAAATGCACTGAGTTGCTGCCATGTGATTGGCTGATTAGAATATTGTGTTAACGAGCAGTTGGACAGGTGTACATAATAAAGTTGCTGGTGAGTGTATATGTGTTGGTTGGGAACCTCTCATACCTTTTATTCCGGTGCCCTTGTGTAACTGTAGGATAAATCTGCTTGATGTTTGTATACCTTCAAGACAATTACTGCTTTTAAAAACCTTTTCAAATTACCCTCTATAGTGAATTGAGAGAGTGGGTTGTTGTATCCCAATGTTGGGTAAAATAGAATCAAACACAACCATTGCGTTAAGTGTTTTTAAATTTAATTTAAAACATTAACTCAGCATTGAGTTTGTCCATATTTGACTCAATGTTGTGGTACAACAACCCATCATTTTTAAGAGTGGACCTCTGCTTGTTGAACATTTAAAGCACCACTCCTCTTTGGAAAGCACTCAAATAACCCAGTAAACAAAAGCATTTACTATTATTCCAATTAATTACAAACCTTTATCTGTTTTTTTCCATCTCTCTTGTTGCTTTGTTTGCTAATCTAGTTTATATTGTACTCAAATTCTTGTTGATTAAACTGACAAATTGATAGGATGTGGATAAAAGCCTCTGGTAAATGAATAAATCTAATTATTGTTCCTTTCCATTAAGTTTCTGACAGGTAAATGTTCTCTTATTTCCTATAATTCTCCACTAGATGTTCAATGAATAGTCTTCTGTCCAGGTTTGTGTAATTCCTGTGGTGTGCTTGTTTTGAAAAGCTAAGAATGGAGGACTTTAATGGATGCATTTTGGCCTTGGTTTTTACAACATTCTTAAAGGTTTCTGTTGTATTTGAGAGAGACAGACTTCAGGTTTTAAGAAAAACAAATATAGGTCAGAACACCAGTGAAGTTGATATTGATTACTGGCTGATGGGAGATGGGGTGTATTTTTAAATAATGTAAAATGAGTGTATATTGACTTTGTAAATATATTGGAGGAATTGAGTTCTTTGTAGGGCTGTGCGAGTAATCGAAATCAATATTCAGAACTTAAAACCTAATTTTTCTAGGACAATTTTTTTTTTCCAATTACTTTCCCTACCATGTGTGGAGTCTCGTGACCCCGCTCTGTTAAAGGCTGAGGCTGATTTATACTTCTGTGGCCACATCTGATCTCTGGTCAAGTAGGACGATGATAATTTTGAGCCTTACTTTGCACTACATTGACGATGACTGGAAGCTGTGCCAGAGATGCCTTGAGACCGCACACTTTCCATTCCATTAATATTATTATTATTATTATTATTATTATTATTATTATTATTATTATTATTATTAAAATGCTGCAATATAGAAAAACATTAATTAGTTTGTAATAAATGAGATGTAACATTTTTAAATATGTGACACTGTTTAATCAAACAACTACAGCAAATGTTTTGTAGCCCAACAGCAAACAATTCTAGAGGATTTTTGTCCCAAGAAATAAAAATAATGAAATGCATGTCCTTTTTGATTGTACATTAATATATTGTGTCATTAAATAGCTGTAAAACTGAAAAATACTGTATAATTGTGTATTTTGGCTGACTTTGAAAGGCAGGCGGTGAACCTGCTGTGCATGAAGCTGCTCTACATTAGCTGCTTTCCTTATTTAAAGGGGGTTTCTCCTGTGTGATGACTTCAGGTTTTCCAGCTAAAGCATTCACAGGCTTTTGAAATCTTAAACCCCTCTTAGGGTTGAATCGGAGCAGTATTGAATGCTAAATCTCCACTTGGTCTTATCAGTTGTGCAGAGAAAGCCGTTGTTGGTGCAGTAATGTAAAAAGTAGACCGTACACACAATTCATTCATGTTGTCCCAACACAAATCTATTAGGTTGGGTTAATCATGTTAACAAATTTAAGTGGATTGTACATAAAACAAGTTAAAATAAGTACTTTGAATAAGCAGCAAAATTAAAGTAAATTATATTCATATTTGAATGCATTCACTACTTGGCTTTTCAGGAGGAATGAATGGGGTTATTGATTTGCTTTGTTCTGCTGAAGAACGTTTGAGGATTAAGGTTAAGGTTGCTTTATTGCCTGACCTGCTGATTAGTAACCAAGCTTACCGGGGTTAGTGTCTTCACTATAGCTGACCTGCTTTACACAGGCTGGACTGATCAATATTCATTTCCCTAGCCAGGCCGTTTGTTTTCCATCTCCGGATGGAGCATTTTACAGGTAGGAGTGATTTAGGTTTAGATTTGCTTTTGAAGCTTAAACTCTCGCATTCTTTTGAGATCTCAGCGTTGGCTTCCAGAGCTGTTCTCATGGAATAAATCTTGTAGCTTTTGGCTGATATGACGAAGGGAGACTTGCACAGACAGCATGATGTGAGCTTTTGTGCTATTTTGACTGTAGAAGTAAAAGATGCTATTGGATATTCTAATAAAATGGATTAAATATAAAAATAAAAAGACTTTTATTAATATTTTGGGTCTTATGCATGTATTTGTGCTGTTAAGACAAAATGACACCCTGTCTGAATGGGATACAGTTCCAACATTTGGCCTGCAGATATTAAGGTAGTTCATACTCAAAGTTTTTTCCACTGAAACATGTCAAACTTGCCGAGTTGAATAATTACTGCAAAAAATCATGCACATCAGCACATTTTACTTCCATTTATATTGATGATGAGCTATATTTAGATTCAGAAACCTCTGGTTATTATCAACTCCGGTGGTTGTAAAGTGGCCAGCAATTTATTTGTTGTGTCTGTGGTCATGCATGCACACGTTACGTGCAATAGACTGAAAGTGATTTAGTGCCCTGATACTCACTTTTCTGTGCTTTGTTAAAAGTTGGAAATGGCCTTAGCAGTAATAAACTGATAACAAACATCCAGATGTGACCATCGTACTGCTGAGAGCAACATTTTCATATGTAAAAATGTGCTCTGCTCCTTCTTCTTATTACTAATAGAAAGAAAACAGCAGTTGAGGAAGCATCTGATCAAAGAAATATGGATATGTTTGCACAATTCACCCACATCAGACAAATTATGCTATTAAAATGACACTAATGTGATTTATTAAATTATATTTGAGACTATAAACAAAACAGATCTGGGGCCTTATGAATGAAGACCTGCGTTCAATTCATACTAAAACATTGCGTACGGACAAAGCTGTAAATGTGCGTACGCAGTAAAAAATTCAGATGTATGAAACGGTGCGTACGCTGAATCTCACGCATATTCTCTTTGTACATCCAAAATAATGTGAAACTGAGCGCATGTGCAGGAGTGCAAAACCCTTCCCTGCCTCCTCCCCCTAATAAATATGGTAATGACTCTACTTTGGCAAAACCAAATGAGAAAGCAATGGCAAAAGCAAGCAAAAAGAGAAACTTTGAACAGAATGTGAATTGGAGGTGCTCCTTTCGGTGGTAGACTGGAGATAAACGGTGTTATTTGCAAGTTTGTCCTCCATAATTAAAAACAAAAGAAAAAAATAGTGCGCGAGAGTTTAGCTGACGCGGTTAACGCAGTGTGGTCTGAACATCGCACTGTGAAGGAATTAAAAAAGAAATAGTGCGATGTAAAGGTGTAAAATTTAGTAGTGTCCCGTTTGATTGACAGAGATAAAATAACTAAAGAGAGAGGATATCAGCGATGTGAGTGGCGTAGCTCGTAAAGCGCATGGCAACATGTTTTGACACTATCAATCATGAACTCTGTTCGAATCCAGCGTCTGATAAACTCAATCTTCTTTTTTCCCCCTTACATATCAGATTTTGCCTACTCCACCACGAGGAAGACAAGTAGGAATCATTAAGTGTGTGTATTATGTTAAGCGCATTTGAGCATCACATATTATTTGCAAATTTATTGAATAAAAATGTTTCCGATAAACATATCCAAATTCATCTTCAGATGGCGCCTTTATAGCAATGTGCGTGCAGTCGATCGCTCCGATTACACTGGGAAAACCGGCGATCACTGCAAATTGCGCTTTAATGTTTGGCTGGTCAACTGTATGGTATGGAAACCTTATATACCTGCTAGACATGAGGATGATCCCGTCCCATACAGCTGCCATTGCACGGCTCAAATATACTTTGTAGTGTGCAATTTACCACAATTGCCTCTAGGAGACGCCAATGGAAATAAAACAAACACACACAAGAAATGCACGTACGCCTGGCATGAAGTTGGCGCGGACCAACGCACATTCTCACGTTAATTTCAACGTTGGTATATCCAAACGGGAGCGTGAAATCTGAAAAACTTTGCGCACGCAGCGTTGATGCATGAGGCCCCAGGTACTTTGAGAGTATAGTTTGAATTAGTTCACTTTTTACACAACACATTGACATTACAGTATAGACGAGCTGTTTCTGCATCATCCTGAACATTAAAAGCATTTGTTTCATCTGTCATTATATAAGCATCATATTCTTTTGATTTTTCCTATTAAGTCCTTTACAATAATGACAGTCTACCGGCTTTTTTATGGACAGCATGGGAAGTCTGGCAATATGCATTGGCAATACAAATGGATTACTCCATGAAAATACATAAATTACGATTAAAAAAAAAAGATTGTTCATTATCATGTTTGTTTTATCTGATTGCTCTCTAAATAAGCATAACCATCTAGCTTGTGTAAAACTAGCATCTAGGTTTAACCATCTTACCAGCTCAACTGAAGTTAACGTTCCACCTCCTTCATTCCTTCCCATGATCCCCTTTCCATTTAATTATCAGTCTTGGAAGTGCTAATTGCACAAATCTTCTCAGCACTTGTTTGCAATGGGTAACACTGTCTTCCTGCACAGCTTATTTAAAACCTGCACTTGAAATAGTTCCCGTCTGCACATGGACTCGCATTTGAGTGTTAACAGTTGGGCAAAATGTAAAGAGATTTCTTACAGCATAAATGATTACCTACATGCTGTTCTCAGTAATGTAGACTAGGAAAAATATGTAATTTGCAATTTCGACCAATATTGGCATTGTGGTTTAGTATGTGATTTGGTTTTAAAGCCCTTTATCTTTTATATTATTTAACAAAGTCAAGCAATAAATCCAGATAAATAGGGCCAACACAATATTTAGTGTGTTGTGCTAATAAAGGGATAGTTCACACAATAATGAAAATTCTGTCATTTACCCATCACTTGTTTGAAGCAAACCTAGGAATAGTAAATTGTGAGTAAATGTTCATTTTTGGGTAAATTATCTCTTTAATAACTCTAATAAGCTTCTTACAATAAATGTTTCACACTTAAAACACAAAATTAAGACCATCCCAATGACTTTGTTTTAATCTTAGTTTTATCAGTTATCAGTTTAGCAGTTTACCCAGGCAGTCAGCTAAATAATTTTAACACAATTCTGACTTTATTATGGGTATCATGGGTTTTTATTGTTTATTTATCCTTTTGAATTGCGTTATGGGACCTAGGTCTATCCTTCGGCGTTTGATGTTGAGAAGTTTGAAAACATTACCTTTTTTACTTTGTGTTAATTGAGTTGGTGTTGAAAATTAAAAACCTAGCGCATATTATACATTATTCCTTAAGCAATTTACTGTTTCAGACTTCTAAAAATGTGAATAAAAGTCAAACTGCAGTAAAAGTCAATGTAAAATAGGGTAGAATGATAAATTGCATGTGATTGTCATGCACATTATTATATAAATCTCTGTAATAAACTGTGAATCTCCAGCACGTGTGTTCTGCTGGTGCAGCGTTTACTATAGCTCTCTGACAAACTACACAAAATATTGCATGCAATATCATCATGAGATTTAGTTAAATCACAAGTAATCATTCGATAGTGACAGCTGTTGGCATAGTTTCCTTTATTATGACCTTTTGTAGGATGTTGCTAATGTTAATTCTAAAAGCATGTGCAAATACTACATATAATGACGTTTAGCAAAATGAACTACACTACATATTTCATAATAGCATCCTAATCAGTGACATCATTACATACTTTATTATCGTTAAAATTATAATAAGAAAAACTAAGTGATGAACCACATGTTGTCATGGTCATGTGTAACCTGATGCTCACCCTGTAAATGGCTTTACTCGTGTGAGCCATAAGTGTAATCGCAGCCATTTCCGTACATTTTTTTGTATCGCAATCAAAGCTGTGGCGAAAATTCAAGTGCATTGATTCTGAGATTTGTACGTTTTTAACAGCAGATGGCGCTCTAGGCTCTGAAAAGTGTTATAATCGCACGCTGTGTAATGGCAGCCATTTCCTTTTTTTAATTTATGTAATTTTTTTACTTTTTTATTGCAATTAAAGCTGTGCCGTAAAATCAGCTGCACTGATTCGCTCGCTATTGTCTCTCTAATTGATTTTTAAGTTTAGTTTACCACTAGAGGGAGCTCTATGCTCTGAAAAGTGTTGTAATCGCTGTTTAATTGCAGCCGTTTTCGATTTTTGTATTGCAGTAAACCTGTGGCAAATTCAATTGCATTGATTCTCGGATTTTCCAAATCCTTCGCCATTCGCTCTCGAATCGATTTGACCATAGTTTTTAACTGCAGATGGCACTCTAAAAAGTGTTATAATTGCAGCTGTTTTTTTATCTTCTCGTATTGCAATTAAATCTGTGGCAAAATCAACTGTACATTCAGAAAATTTCAGAATCAATGCGCCCATGTTCTGTTTCGAATTGATTTGAGCTTGGTTTTTAACAGCAGATGGCGCTCTAGGGTTTGAAAGGAATTGATTTCTCAAACTATTTTTTCGCCACAACTCTAATCGTGATATTATTGCAAATGCACTTAATCGTTCAGCCCAAATACTGAGAGCAGTTGGAGATGTGCTGAATAAGTTGAAGTCAGTATTAGTGCGTCAGGTCTCTTTTGGAATGCTAATGTGCTCTTTGACGACGGGATGTGGGCGAATCCCTGACATAAAAATGAGCCCTCTTTTTTTCTCTCTCTCGCTGTTTTCACCACACTATCCCTCTGTATTTTGCTCACCCCCTGTGTAGTAACCAGTTGACAGTCACTGTGACAAATGCAGGTGCTTTAGTATGTGTCCCAGTGTAATTAATGAATATTTAACATGCCAGCTGTTGATAAATGAGGAAAAACCGTAGTTCCTCTCTAATCTGCTTACACTTGACTTAATAATTATGGTTTAAGAAAGACTCATAATATCAAGTAATATCAATATAATATCAAGTACACAACATTACACGGCATAAAGTAATAATAAAGATCCATTGTAAAGCATATTGAAAATGTTTAATGTAGTATCTGCACTTCAGAAATTGTTTGTCTGGTAAAATTGTAAGTTGTTATAAGTTCAAAATAAGTTATAAGTGTAAATAAAGTCATTATGAAATATATATTTTTTGCTATAATATAAATAAATATATATATATATATATATATATATATATATATATATATTACAATTACATTAATGCAATACATAGTTATATAATTTGTTAAATAATATAACAAATATTTTATTTAGTCGTTTTTGCTGATTTTGCATGTTCTGATGACCTTTAGGAATAAGTTGGAAGCTTAATTATCAGAATATCATGTTTGAACAACTCATGCAGCCCTCAACTTTATGAAACATTTTCATAATAAAAAAATAGAAATAATTAACAATTTTATTAAGTATTTAGCATTATTAGCACTGTCTCCTCACAGCAAGAAGGTCGCTGGTTCGAGTCCCGGCTGGGCCAGTTGGCATTTCTGTGTGGAGTTTGCATGTTCTCCCCGTGCTGGGGTGGGTTTCCCCCACAGTCCAAACACATGCGCTATAGGGGAATTGATGACCTAAATTGGCTGTAATGTGTGTGTGCGTAAATAAATGCATGTGTGTTTCCCAGTACTGGGTTGCAGCTGGAAGGACATCCGCTGTGTAAAACATATGCTGGATAAATTGTCGGTTCATTCCGCTGTGGCGAACCCTGATGAATAAAGGGACTAAGCTGAAGGAAAATGAATGAATTAAGTTGGTATTATTGTTTTTGTTATTTAAGTGTTTGTTTTTCTCCATGCCATCTGTTCTTTAACTGATATCAGATAATTGTGAACATGTAATATGCTAATGAAATAATAAAAAATAATAATATATTGCTGAAGTAATAATTTCAAAACTCAATGTGCATTGAAGATCATTTAGTTAATGTTCTTGGGTTGCTTTTTTATTTTATATTTATGCATAACTGTGTTGTATAAATGTATTTTTAGTTTTCTACAAAAATCGTATCAGTAGATTGGAAGGAGGATTTATTTTTATTCACAAAGTCTGTTTATTGATGTTTGTCGTTTACTTTAATACGATGTTTTGAAATGAATCATGAAAAGGTGATCTGGGAAATGCACACTTTTTCAGCTTCTGCTTCTGCACATGTTGCATTGTGACATTATTAACATCATCTTTTAGAAAAGTGAACTAAAGTCATATGTAAGCGTAGAGACCTGCAACCACAGTAACCTTACTATACAGTCAGAACAACCGTTTGGAGGAAATGTGCTTTGTCATTTGTGTTTCTCCATTCTTTCACACTTGCTTGTACACTTACTGGTTTATAGTTTTAAAGAGACCGTTCATCTAAACATTAAAGTAGTCATTAACTCTCCCTCCATTTGTTCCAAACCAGTTTAGGTTTCTTCTTTTGAACACAAACGAAGATATTTTGGATGGTGTTGGACTTTCATAATGTTTTTTATTACTATTAAAGTCAATGTTTATTTTTTACTCTTACCTCTGAATATATTCTTTAGTGTTCAACAGAAGAAAGTAACCACCTGAGAATGAGTAAATAGTAAATCTTAATTGTTGGGTGAACTATCCCTCGCTATAAAAAATGCTGGCGTCCACACAATTCAATTCATGTATATTTATATAGCGCTTTTACAATGTTGATTGTGTCAAAGCAGCTAAACATGGAAGGTCTAGTAGTCCAGATTTCAGAGTTTAAGTTCAGTTCAGTGTGGTTTAATATTCACTGCTGAAAGTCCAAACACTGCACTACAACCATTATATTCAGACACGCAAATGCTCCCAAATATATTATGAGGGCGCATAGATTACATTTCGGGCGCACATGCGACCAAAATGGTTGCAATTTCGAGCCCTGTAGTATAAGGACATATATTCAGACCACAACTGAACGTTTGAAGAAAATTGAATGCCTTATTATTTAGAATTAGCTATTATTGATGTAAATGCAGCCGTTCAAGGCGCATAATTGATTTATTACGGTATTGATGGTATTAGAAAATCCATGTCGTGGCGCAATGTCACACCGGTAATGACAACACTGAAGAGCAAATCCATTGATGCGCCGCTCCACAAGTCCCAAATCAAGTGAGACAGTGACGAGGAAAAACTTCACCAATTGAAGAAGTGAAGAAAAAAGTCTTGAGAGAAACCAGGCTCAGTTGTGCACGACCATTTCTATCCATTTCCCAACATAAATCGATTAAGTTAACTTGATTGTTTTTAGAAATGTGAGTGGATTGAGCATAAAACAATTAAGTTATCCCCCAAATAACTCAAGAACTTTATTGGTTCAGCTTATTTTAAGTATTTTGATCAAGCAGCTAAAACATTTTTTAAGTGCCTTAAGAATGAAACATTTTATTTATTATATTGTTTATAAATTTATGTTGTTGTTAAATTTTTATTGTTAATTCATATTTATTTTTGTTTTAAATGTAATGCTTATTTGCATTATTGTGCTGTTGGTAAATCAGTGGCACAATTTACAATAATATCAGTTATCTCAATTTTTCTGACAATATATCCAGGGCTTGACATTAACACCCGCCAACCCGCCAAATGCAGGTTAATATGAGATTAACTGCCTTTTAATGTGTAGTTAACTGGTGATCTTGGACCTTTAGCCAGGACAGATTACTGTGGATATTTTAGATGCATGATAGGGGTGGGCGATATGACCTAAAATTAATATCACGGTATTTTTCATCTTTTGAACGGTGACGGTATAATATCATGGTATTACTTTCAATAGCAAAATAATATACATCTCAAGGAAGAACGGACAAAAGAAAGTCTCACTTCTATCACTCTTTAAAAGTTTTGGTTTGGGTCATTGTAAATGCTCAGTCTCGTTATGAGCTGATCTTCATTTCTCTGTGTTTCTGGAATAAAGCAGGCGAGTCAGCCGCACCAATTTATGAGCAGACAGAGCAGGATTCTCGCGATGACCACCAGCGCAATTCCGCTCTTTGTTATGAGCTGTAGTTTCTGTGTAAACTTAGTAATGGTGAGTTTCTTTGGCGATGATGTGTACAGTGTTAGATTTTATATTTAGCGGACATTTGCGCTGAACACGCGGTGAATGCAACGCATCGAGATTCGGGCACCTTCTCCGAAAACACTCGATTGATCTCAGCTGGTGGATCAACTTTTACCTCATGTCATGATCGCTGTCATCTGCGCCATTATTATTATTATAACTTTAGGTGAGGTTTGCAAACCTGTGCACTTTTCACTCTTCAGCCGTTTGCATTTCCTGCTGTAACAAAAGCTCCCTGTTATCTGACAGCGGGAAGCGTTGAGTGACTGACAGCTAATATGAACCAATACAGCAGCAGGGTAGAGCGATTCAGCAAGTTTTTAGAGAAAATCAAATCAGATTGCACTACAACCATTATATTCAGACACACAAATGCTCCCAAATATATTATGAGGGCGCATAGATTACATTTCGGGCGCTCATGCGACCAAAATGGTAGCAATTTTGAGCCCTGTAGTATAAGGACATGTATTCAGACCACAACTGAACGTTTGAAGAAAATTGAATGCCTTAATATTTAGAATTAGCTATTATTGATATAAATGCAGCCGTTCAAGGCGCATAATTGATTTATTACGGTATTGACGGTATTAGAAAATCCATGTCATGGCGCAATGTCACACGGGTGATGACTATGACACCGGTGTACCGCCCACCCCTAATACATGACATTTAAAAAATAATTATTGTCAAATTTTCTTTTAAAGAAAAGTTTTGTTGAATTAAAAGGCACATGCATACAGCTATATTTTGCTTGTTTTGACACATTAAAATTTGTGGTTAAGAAATAAAAAATTTTTTTTTTTGGTGTGGTCAGAAATAAATTTGATAAATCCTTAATTTTGAGCCCTGAAAAGTCATGTGATATAAAAACTGGTTGCAATGCGACACAACTCATTTGCGCATGCACATTGAGCAAGCTCATACACAACACACACAAAAAGTGAAATGAATGAGGAGGCATGTGGACACAACACAGCATCTAAATCAAGTAATTTTAGCATGTCAAAGTCAAATTTATGCATATAAAATATAATTTCCCAACATCAAAATTGTGGCTAGTGAAAAATGGCGAGTGGCTAGTAATGTTGCAAATTTACTAGCCACAGTGGCTGGTGTTGAAAAAGGTTAATGTCAAGCCCTGAATATATCGCACAACGATAATTCTGTATGGTGAAAGGCCTACAGGTTTGTGGTTCTTGTGCAACCTTGATCTTGAAGGAGATGACATTCGTCCTCTGACTTAACCTGATGAACCTGTTATTATCAGTGAAGCCCACGTAGTAATGTTCGCTGTGGGATGCTGGCGCAGTGTGTTGGCGGAAATAATGAATGTCACTCCTAATGTAGTCGCGTTTGACAGTGACTCTATTCATCCAGCTGAGCGAGGAAATTCGGCAGCATTTATTCTGAATGAAGTGAGTTTAACAGACTGCATGAAACGACTACTTTGGTGAGGAAAGATGTATTCTATGCCTTGAGCTTGGTCTTCGTCACCTTGTTTTTATTATTCGTGTTGCTTACAATGGTCAGGGATGAATTCAAGGCTTGTCTGTTCAACACTTAAGGACTTTATTAGTATTTTCAGCAGACAGCTATTTGTAACTAGTTTGAAGCTTGACTCTGAGTCAGCTTGTATTGTAGTAGCTTGATCACAGATTTATGCATTTACATTTTTCTCTTGGGGTATATATTTGTATATCATTATTATTATTATTATTATTATTATTATTATTATTATTTGTTATTTTTGTGTTTACTTTTTAGCTTTCATTTTCTGTATCGGTTTTGTTAAATTTAAGTGCTGTTATTTTATTTAATGAAGGTTTTATTTTGTGATTCTAAAGAAATTTTTATCCGTATAATATTATTATAATTAAAATATTCATTTTAATATTTATATATTTTTTTATAATTGTGCAGAAATTTATAAATGAATTGTTTATAATTTTAAAATTCAGATATAGCAATTGTTTATTTCAGTTTTAATACATTTTTACGTGCTTTTTACTATTTGCTTTTACATATTTCCTTTAAATATTTCTATATATCATTAATATTTGGTACTTATTTCAGATAAACAATTTCTTATTTTATAGTTTATACTCACATTTGTATATTAACTTAATCTGTACTTTTTCAGACTTATTTTATGTGCTTTTGTAATTTTATTAATTGAAACTTTACTGTTTCAGTATTTTATTATTGCTTTGGATTTAATAATATATTTCTATAGTGTATTTTAATTTTAGTTTCTTTTTATTTAGTGCTTTTGTAGGTTATTTCTTTTAAAGTTAACTTTTTAATTGCATGTCATTTTTATAACTATAATTTAAGTCATTTTCTTCATGATTTGTTTTAATAATTGTGTGTGCTTTTGTCATTTTAGTTTAGTTTTTAATACTGCCAGGACTCTGCTTGACGATCTAACATTTTTAAAATTTATTTCAGCTTAATTGCAATTACTTAAATCATTGTTTAACACACCTTTGACACTGTTATGATTATAGGAGTATTTCTAAAGATTAGATGAATTCTATATTTTATATTTGCCTTTGGGATGTGTTAAAACCGCTATTTTAACACAACGTTTAAACCTCTGAAAACTGCAACATGCATGGTTTCACCTCTTCTTCAATGCAATTTTAGCTGTAGTACTTCCTATTTTTACTTTTCGACTAGCATGTTTTTGTTCCTGCATAATTCAATGTCATGCTTTATTTTGATACTTCCATAATCTTTTTCATTTCTCTTCTATTTACAGTTTTATCTCCAGGACACCAAAAGCAGCAATGGGACCTTCATCAACAGCCAGCGTCTGAGCCGCGGGTCGGAGGAGAGTCCTCCCTGTGAGGTGCTCTCCGGTGACATCATTCAGTTCGGGGTGGATGTGACTGAAAACACCCGGAAAGGTGAGGAAAAAGCCGGTCAGTGTTATTGGCAGCGGTGATGTGTGCCACTTTTTTGTGTTTGGTGGCAATGTACAGTTGAAGTGAAAATTATTAGCCCTCTTGTGAAACTGTCAAGCCTTGTGAAGCCAATACGGAAGCAACTGAAACTGCAATTCATCGACTCGCCTTTAGGGGCTGGCTCCAGGAAATCCAGATGTTCTCTGACTGCAATGGTAAATTGGCCAATTTTACAGCTGATAAAAACATGTTTACAGCCTGGTACAAAAGATGGTTTTGGTGTATATAGTTAATATTACCCTTCATGACAACTGTGAGGGTGGTGAATTTTTTTATAACTCATCCGCTTCGTTTTTATTAAGTTATATTAAGTCTTCATAATTAAGGGTGTGGCCACTTAAGTGACAGCTAGGTCTTGCTGTTCGCTGTCTCATCACCTCAGCTGATTCTGGCTGATTAGCCGCTGAACTCGGCATATACCATATTTCTGTATGTTTTATGTGGCTTTGCGCAGTCAATTGCCTTTTGGGATTATTTCCTACAATTATCAGATGATATGGGATGCTGTGTGCACTTAATTGTGCTCACAAACCGTTCAAGTTGCCTCCATTTCCCAGTTGAGTTAAATTATATACTTGTATACCATCTCTATAAATGTATGTGTTTTATTTAAGATGCTTTATCATTTATAGTTTTCTTTAGAGCTGTAATTCACTCCAGAATCTGACAGATTGATTAGCTGTAGGCTATAAAACAGTCATCTGAAGCGTTGTCATACAGTGTTAAGCTGGAGTTCATAAATAGCCTCGCATTTACTAACGCAGACTATATTTGAAGTGTTTGGAAGTAATTCGCGTTTTCCTCCTGTAGAAAAACGTCATAAGAACTGCTTAGTGGCTCAATGTATTACAACAGTGTTTTTAAAAGACTAAACACATTATTGATATAGTATACAACCAAGCACACATGGTCAGAACACAAACAAGTCGCAGGTAATAAAGTATTTAGCGTTTCTTCCAAAGAAAAACCTGTCTAAGCAAAATGCTAGCAGGCGTTTGTAGCTCCACTGTAGCTCCTCCTCTTTGCTCTTATTTGGTCACCCACAGTGGGTGCAATGATGCGTGAACAAAATAGCGACGGTTGGCCACGCCTACTTGTAGCTTAATTTATGCACTGCAAAAACCGATGGGTAATGTCACGGGTACTACGTCTATATCTTTTACAGTCTATGGAAAATGTTATTCTTTTTAATATTCTTTCTATATTTCTCAAGTGATGCTTAATAGAGCAAGGACATTTTCATAATATTTTCTAACATGTTTTTTTTACTTTCCCTGGAAAAAAAGCAGTTTTTATAGTCAATGCAGTAATAAAATTCAATGGTCAGTATTATTGCTGTGTTGCTGCACGATATTGGAAAAATCTGACATTGTGATATTTTGTATTTCTGCAGTATATATTGCGATGTGAATACAATTACACCAAATGGCTTTATTAGGGAAGAAGTCTACATTTTAGATTGATTGTAGTGATTTTGTAGAGTGAGTCTCGAAAAATCTACAACAAATAAATTGCAAGGATAGATAAATAACATATAGCAAAGATATATTATTATCAGCTTTATTGGAGATATTAACAGTATTCAGGTACAGATATTGAATAATCAACAATGCATAGTCTTAATTTTATATAATTTAATCTTTATTATAGTGTCAAACATTATCTTGTGACTAAATGTTTTAAACAAAAATATCGAAATGTTCATACAGTAACATGCTTTAAGGTGATAGTCCCCAAAAAGGAAAGTTTACTCATTATTTACTCATCCCTTTGTCATTTCAAACATTTGAGTTATAAAAATATCATATTTTTGTGTTCAGCATAAAATAAACTCGTAATCGTTTGAAAGAAGTTAAGGCTGAAATAAAAATAGTGAGAACATTTTGGGTGAACTATCACTTTAACAACGCATACCAGATGATACACTTACTCCATTATGATTAAACCCTTCATGGATTATAATCAACTATAATCTCATGTCGCATGTCCTGCGATGTGACTATTGGGCATTCACACATTGCGATATCAATGCTGAAACAATATATTGTGTAGCACTAGTCAGTATTATTAGCTCTGTCTGTCTGTCTGTCTGTCTATTGTTCTATCTGTCTATCTATCTGTCTATCTATCTATCTATCGTTCTATCTATCGTTCTATCTATCGTTCTATCTATCGTTCTATCTATCTATCTGTCTATCGATCTATCGTTCTATCGTTCTATCGATCGATCGTTCTATCGTTCTATCTATCGATCGTTCTATCTATCGATCGTTCTATCTATCTGTCTATCGTTCTATCTATCTGTCTATCGTTCTATCTATCTGTCTATCGTTCTATCTATCTGTCTATCGTTCTATCTATCTGTCTATCGTTCTATCTATCTGTCTATCGTTCTATCTATCTGTCTATCGTTCTATCTGTCGTTCTATCTATCGTTCTATCTATCGTTCTATCTATCTGTCAGTGTCTGTCAATCTATCTATCTATCGTTCTATCTATCTATCGTTCTATCGTTCTATCTATCTATCGTTCTATCTATCTATCGTTCTATCGTTCTATCTATCGTTCGATCGCTCTATCGATCGATCGCTCTATCGATCGTTCTATCTATTATACATTGTATACAGAAAAAAAACACTGTTGTCCATTAACTTGCCTCGTTAACCTAATTAACCCTCTTAAGCCTTCACTTTAAGTTGAATACTAGTATATCTTGCAAAATAAGTAAAATATTAAGTACTGTCGTCATGGCAAAGAGGAAAGAAATTAGCTATTATAAATTAGTTCTCAAACTATAATGATTTAAAAATGTGATGAACAAAATCTTCTCATTAAGCAACACTTGGAGAATGTTTAATGAATTAAAATTTCACAGGAGGGCTAATAATTTTGATTTCAACTGTAGGCGTGGATGTATACATATTTCTTACTGACTATGAAACTGTTTAGCAACATTAGCAATATAATAAACCATTTACTGAAAAAATGAAATCTAACTCAAGCTATGCACGATATTTTTTTATTTATGGACCACACAGAATCTGTCCGCACAGAAATCAGCAGTTTTCTACAGATTTTTAACACCTCATTGGGTCTTCTTTATTTACTTGTGTAAATGTGTGTAAATTTATATTTGTTCAGCTTTGTAATTAATTTCAGTGATATTATTGATTAATATGAAAATGTTCACATGATTTATTTACAATACACTTTGTAAAGAAATACTTTCTGTCTTTTAGCAGATATATTGCTTCGTTTTCCAATTAAGTTGATCTAATTGGATTTTACATTGTAAACATTAAATAAAAGTTAAAGTATTATTTTTATTTTTATATAGTTTTTAGCTACGATATTCCCAAAATCATTTCGCATAAATCTGCAGCTTTTTACACAATTCTGCGCAGAAATAGCGAAAAATGTCCGCAGATTCTGTCTGGCCCTGGCCATACTTTCTACTCAACCTTCTTTTTGCTTACATAGGCATTTATAAACTGCTGCAAGGATAAACAGTGATAAAATAACTTGACATTTTAACACATTTTTGTCTTTTTGCATTAAATTATAGAAAACTATATCAATAAAAGTATCAACGAGAAGCGGTATTAGAATTGATATCAGTATCAAGAAGATCTAAACTATTCCCATCCGTCAATGTAATATAATGAATGTCTTTGGTCATAATTGTTTTTACATTCTGTGAGCTGACATTATGAACCGTATCACTAACTTTATTGCTAACTGAAAACATCTTAAGAGTCCAAAAGCACTGACTGTGATAAATAATGCCTTATTGGAAGTTACGAAAGCAAAAGAATATCCATGTATGGTTTTGTGATCGATCTGATTGATCAATGATTCATTTATGAAGACAGTCATTTGAATAGTTTGTTAATGAATAATCTAATTTAAATCATCGGGCAGCACGGTGGATCAATGGTTTGCCTTTAGAGCCGGAGCACGCTTACGTCACTGATGATGCGACTGTTCAGTTTAACAGAAGAGAAGCACTCTTGCTCAGCACAATAGAGTTGCTTTAGTCGTAGGGTTTTGTATTATTTTTAGTCACTTGGGATGCAGTGACAGGCAGTCAAATATTTTGCTGAACAGATCCACAAGTTTTGACGCTCATAAGTGATCATAAAAGACCTCGTGCTGCAGGTATTGGGAGGTTTGCTGAAGGTGCAGCTGATTTACAGTGAGGGGTTTGTATCTTTAATAAACTGTGAAAGTTTGTGTTCAGTGAAATGTAAGAATGATTAATCCAAATGAAACAGTCCCTTAAAAGTGACGTCGTGTCTTCAGTTTTGCCCTCAGTTGCGATTTGCACTCACACTACAAGCATACTGCAGCAAAGCCCAACCGAACCACACTTTGGCACACACCTTCCAACCGGGCCAGAGCTGGCCAACTGAAACGGGCCCGATTCAGAGCACTCACACTTGTCAAACGAATCGGGAAACGCACCCGGGCACAGTTTGGATAACCTAGTGTGAGTGCACCCTTAGTTAATAGTTTGTTAATAGCATGAATTGTGAGAAAATAGTGTTACCAATATTGTTTTTTAAATATTGTAATTTACAGCAGTTTTACAATATAAAAGGACAATTGATTAGTATAAATTTTCAATTATTGTGATTGCCATGAGAGTTATTCCACCAAATATTGGTTTCTTAACACCTCTGAAGATAAATTATTGTTTTTTTGTTGTCTAAAAATGAATATAAGCATGTCTAAACCATTTATTGATGTGTTATTTTATTAAATTTATATGTATTTATATATGGGTGGCGCAGTGGGTAGCACTGTCGCCTCACAGCAAGAAGGTCGCTGATTCAAGTCCCGACTGGGTCAGTTGGCATTTCTGTGTGGAGTTAGCATGTTCTCCTTGTGTTGGCGTAGGTTTCCTCCAGGTGCTCTGGTTTCCCCCACAGTCCAAACACATCCGCTATAGGTGAATTGGGTAAATAAAATATGCCTTAGCAGATGTATGTGAATGAGTGTGTATGGGTGTTTCCCTGTAATGGGTTGCGGCTGGAAGGGCATCCGCTGTGTAAAACATATGCTGGAATAGTTGGTGGTTCATTCCGCTGTGGTGACCCCTGATAAATAAGGGACTAAGTCGAAGGAAAATGAATGAATGAATTTAAACGATTCGTTTGAATAAATGATTCACTCAATCACTCATTAAGGCATAACGATACATTTATTTAGTGCAAACTATAGTTTTTTTTCTCTCTCTCTCTCTCTCTCTCTCTCTCTCTCTCTCTGCTACTTCTATAGTAAGGTGTGACTCATTATGTGGACAAAATTGTCTTAACTTCATGCTGTCAAGAAGTTATAATGCAGAGACACAGTTTTGAAACCCAAAGGCGCTGGTTAACTTCTGTTCTGTGTGTGTGTCGCAACAAGAATACATGCAATGGGATGCTTTCATAATCAAACACACATGCAAAGTAACACCCTTTTTGAACCGATGAAGGCAAACATGAATTCACAACAGAACGAAATCACACATGAAGAAGAAAACCTGTTAGGATTGCTTTGCTTTAAGTGGCGGGGTATTAAAATGTGCTTCCCTTTTTCTTTGGGAACTTCTTTCACTTATGTGTGCGTTTAATGTTTTGCATTGTTTTGCACTGCATCTCACCAAAGCACCAGGAATTATTCTCAATCTCTGAATATTTTTCATGATCACTTTTAATTTCAGCCATTAGATTCATAGGGTACATCATTTTATTGTGCAGCTGAAATATCAGATTTTTCTTGATATTAAAATCATGCATTCTGCGTGTTTGTTATTGTAGATCCCTAAATGATGTCCTGTTTTCTCTTCTTGTTTTTAGTCACCCATGGCTGTATAGTGTCCACCATCAAGCTCTTCTTACCAGATGGCATGGAAGCTCGGCGGCGTTCAGAGTAAGTCCTGTTTAAAGATTATATCATTTTGGGGGGCTGGTTTAATCTCCTAATTGTTTGCTCAAACTGGAGTGTTATTCTCGTCACAAAGGTAGTCTGTGCTTTATCGCTTATGAAAACATGCACAGAATGTGATAAAATCTCTGAGATCTGAGGCGTACAGCTGCTGATTTCACTGACTCACTTCAGAGCAAAACAGCATTCGCCTGTGCTTGTTCAGAGGAAATGACATACGGGCTGTTAGTTTGATCTTTATTCGCCAAATGTCGTGTGATCAGAGTTAGTGTAAGGATCATGTTTTGTTTGTCGTCCTTGTGTGGCGATTTGTTTTCTTGGTTATTTAGCTAATGCCAATTGCGTAGTGTTTACATAAATAATCTACCCACATGTCATAGTGATGCTCAGTGCCTTTTCCTTTTGGTTTAACAGAATATTTTAAAAGAAATCTAGCTTTATTTATGACATCTGTAGTGTAAAGTTTACACTAAATGTCTAAAATGACACTAAATAAAATTAAGAGACAACTTAAAATCCTGTACGTTGTTTATTAGGTATTGGATTCTGTAAATATTAATTTCTATTTTTATTCTATGAAGGTCTGATTACGTTTATTAAAATTTTTGGTAACAATTTATCAAAAATTCAATAGTAAATAGTTTGTCACAATTCATGGTAGTCACAACTGGATTATTACCTACCTATTAATAATATATAAACTGTGTATTAGTAGCTATGAAGTTTGATCTTATTTTATATCCCTGATCGCACCCACAACCTAAACCAGGCATGGGCAAACTCGATCCTCAAGGGCCGGTGTCCCTGCAGAGTTTTGCTCCAACACTAATCAAACACACCTGAACACCCTAATTAGTGTCTTTAAGATCACTAGAAAGCTACAATCAGGTGTGTTTGATTAGGGTTGGAGCAAAACTATGCAGGGACACCGGCCCTCCAGGATCAAGTTTGCCCATCCCTGACCTAAACCCAACTGCTACCTTAAAAACTATTAATAAGCAGCCAATTAGCAGTTTCTTGAGGTAATGGTCTTAGGGTGTGTTCACACTAGGTACTGTTGCCTTGAACTGTGCCAAAGCGTACTTGTTCCCCCTCCCCTCTCCCCCAACGGCCTGCATTGACACTGCATTTTGCCTTCAGAGCCGGAGCACGCTTGCATCACTGATGATGCGACTGCTCAGTTTAACAGAAGAGAAGCACTCTTGCTCTGCACAATAGGGATTGCTTTAGTTGTAGGGTTTTGTATTATTTTTAGTCACTTGGGATGCAGTGACACGCAGTCAAATATTTTGCTGAACAGATCCACAAGTATTGACGCTCACAAGTGATCATAAAAGACCTCGTGCTGCAGGTATGGGGAGGTTTGCTGAAGGTGCAGCTGATTTACAGTGAGGGGTTTGTATCTTTAATAAACTGTGAAAGTTTGTGCTCAGTGAAATGTAAGAATGATTAATCCAAATGAAACAGTCCCTTAAAAGTGACGTCGTGTCTTCAGTTTTGCCCTCAGTTGCGCTTTGCACTCACACTACAAGCATACTGCAGCAAAGCCCAACCAAACTGCACTTTGGTGCACACCTTCCAACCGGGCCAGAGCCGGCCAACTGTAACAGGCCCGATTCAGAGCACTCACACTTGTCAAACGAATCCCGAAACGCACCCGGGCCCAGTTTGGATAACCTAGTGTGAGTGCACCCTTAGTTAATGGTTTTTTAATAGCATAAATTGTGAGAAAATAGTGTTACCAATATTGTTTTCTAAATATTGTAATTTACAGCAGTTTTACAATATAAAAGGACAATTGATTAGTAAATTGGTCAATTATTGTGATTGCCATGAGAGTTATTCCACCAAATATTGATTTCTCAACACCTCTGAAGATAAATCATTGTTTTTTTCTTGTCTAAAAATTAATATAAGCATGTCTAAACCATTAATTGATGTGTTATTTCATTAAATTTATATATATTTATAAATATAAGTATATAATATACATGTGGTATAGGTGAATTGGATAAGCTGAATTGTACGTAGTGTATGTGTGTGAATATGGATGTTTCCCAGTGATGGGTTGCAGCTGGAAGGTCATCCGCTGTGTAAAACGTGCTGGATAAATTCACAGTTCATTCCGCTGTGGCGACCCCTGATTAATAAAGGAATAAATGAATGAATGAATATTTATATATTTTTATTTATGTTGCAACTTTAGTAATGTATTAAAACATAATTTAAAATATAAATTATTATGTCCAAAATTATCTCTAAATTATAGAATTTTCACTTTAAATTTGAAAGAAATTTCAAATTAAACATAATTATATTGACATTTTGAGCATTTTCTTATTTTTCCATAGCTATTTATTTATAAAATGTATTTTACTGGATAAAGGAACCTAACAGGAATCCATTTTGATCCTTTTTAAAACAGGGATTTATTAGTGTGTTATAGTTCATCAAATAGTACACATAGCTTACAAAATATATATTTATATTGGGACCCAAAGTCCATTTTGAGCATGACTCGCAGCATCCCAGCCTGTTATTGATTTTTGATTGGATTTACATGATTCTGCACGAACACCAGACTGTCTGAGACGAGAGATGAGCCCAGGCACCGTAGGGGTCTCGCAGGTCTCATTTTCCTCCATCTGCTCCCCGTTCCATTTCCACAGCATTAATCTGAGCGTCACCAAATACAGACAGCTTTTATTACATTTGCAGCCAGGTATGCGCCAGCCAGGTGCGCCAATTTAACAACTCACCTGCATTTCTTAAGCCTTATGTGCTGTCGGGGACGTTTTCATTCACTCTGGGGTGATTTTTGAGGCTTAATTTGCCCACAGCTTTCTCTGTTTGAGCAAATTGAATGATATTTGGTGACATCTTATTTTGACACACATTATGGGAAAATGCTTTAAAAAGTTTCAAAAGCTCAACAAAACACACTCTGAGCAAATTGACTCCCCTTTCGTTATGTTGGGGGCAGTTTTTGCCCCATTGACTTCCATTATAACATTTTTTGATTGCAAAGCCATGACAGCATAATGATATGTTTTCTTGATTGTTGGTAAGTTTCCCAGTTGGAAAGAGGTACAATTTAGCATTTTTGCTGTTGATCATCAGTTGCAAAAAAATTACTTTGTGAGTGTGTGTGTGTGTGAGAGAGAGATTTGCACACAGCTCCCCAGCTCTCAGAACATAGTAAACGTATTTCTACGCACCCATTAGAACTTGCTGTTTTACTCCACATAGGCCTGTCACAATAATCAATATATCGACTTATCGTGCAATACTTAGAAATGACCTAAATAATTTTTGCCGTTGCAATATATATTTACAAATAACGTTAAAGCCATTTTACAAGACATTTACATTCTACCTCACCGGTGTCCGTTTATATTTGCACTTTTACCTAATAGGACATTTACTAGTATATATAATAGGACATTTATCTTTTTAACATTAAATTATAGAATCTAAATAACCTCAAGAATGATACATATTTTAAAGTGATTATGGTTATGTGCATTATTATGCTGTTATATAATCATTATACACACTGAAAGAAATAATTCAAATATGATTCCTTGGATTTTCTAATTTAAGTGGTTGTAAACAATTTATTTGGGATGAATTTAAACAAACAAATAAGGTTGAACGTTACTAAATTTATTTGTTTAAGTTCAACCCATATAAATTGTTTGCAACAGAAATATTTATTTTTTTCAGTGTAATCAGTGGCATAAAAAGATCTGAAAATGACAATAATATCGCTTATCGCACAATTTACAATTCATCACGCAACAAACAATTCTTATCGTGACACATAACGAAAAGGTAGTCAATTTGAACAATACACAAGCGTTAAAGGGATAGTTCACCTAACAAATGAACTCATTTACTAACCCTGAAGTGGTTTCAAACATTGAGTTTTTCTGACCACTGACTAACATAGTGTTTGTTTTTCCTACTATTGAAGTCAATGGTTACAGCTTTCTTCTAAATATCTTGTGTTCAACAGAAGAAACTCGAAGGTTGACAACCACTTGAGGGTGAATAAACAGAGTAAATAAAACATTTTTGAGTGTACTATCCCTTTAATTTAGTTAAAAGCGTTTTGGTATTGAGCTGCCATTCTGGGTGCAGAGCCAAGCAGTCGTCTAGTTGGTAATCCGATGCTCGGCATGGCTGGTGTTTATTATCATCGTCATCATGATCATGAAGGCTATTATTGATGGTCTTGTTGACGAAAGGGATTTCCTACCACCGTCTGAATGCAATGTTTGACTGTGCATGTATCACCTGGGCTGTAAAAACCGTTTAATGAAAGGCATCCGTGAAGCAGATGGCTCCTCCCTGCGGCCTCCATTGCTGGCAGGACCTGTTAAACCAACTCGTGTGAGAACAAGGTGTGTACTGTGGGCATCTGCGCTGTTTCTGGTGCTTTACAAGATAAAATTATTTATTTTTTTTTCACCTCTCTGTGGTTGACGTGGATATGCTCTGCGATAAAGCTGATGCATTTGGTAATAGCTGGGATCTTTCTTCTTCTGAGCTCATAAACACTGGCAGGGATGTTGGACCACACACCTTGAGTCTCTAAATCCACCCTGTGGCTGAACGCATTCATGACTGAGCCTCTTGTCTTTACTTTGACCTCCTCATGGTTAGGCATCAGTCAAGGATCGCTGACTAGTTGATTAATAATTGACTAGTCTGTTTGCTAGTCAGCTAGTAGTGAGTTTTTGTACATTTATTATTTAAAATGTAAATGTCTTTAGCTGGAATAGTATGCATTGTGATGGCTATTATAGATGTCAATTTTTATTTCTTAGATTTCTTGTTTCTCTCCTAACCCTCTTCATATGCATGGAATATGTAAATATTGTTTTACTATATTTTACTTAAATTAAATATTTAATATTAAGTTATTGTTTTTTTTGTGGTATTATTTACATAACTGATTGTACATTTAGTCTTTTTTAATTAATTAACTATATATTTACTCTATGCAAATATTTTACACATTAGAATATATAGCACATAAATAAAAAATGGACAAGATTTTTTTACAGATAAATAATAAATAAAAAAAAAATTATTAAAATAATATTATAGTACCCAATTTGTCACCTATAAGAAGTTAATTTAAATGTTAGTTTTGGTAAATGGATTTCCCCTAACCCAGAAAAACATATTCATTAGTTTTAGTTGCTTTAATGATGCATTCGACTGCTGCAGATTATATATGCTTCTTTTATATGAATGGGGGTATATGCCGAAGCATGCTAATAGGACTTTTAATTTGCCAGTAACCTGGGTTAATTGTTTCCGGTGAAATGTATGCCAATGTAAAATCGGCACATTTAAGGTCTGTTTTCTTTAAAAATCAGACATCTCCACTGGCTGAGTGATATCTGATATAAAGTGGGTCTCAGATTGTACAAGAAGCACTGCATTAAATTACATTTCCCCACCATGTCTTTATAATATTAGCATTTATTTTATCCCATTATATTCAATGGAGCTTCTGCGCTAGCCTGCCGATTCTGACGGGCGCGTGCGAGCAAATGGCTTTTTGTCCCATTTTACGCTTGAGCAACTAAATGAATGCCAAAGTCTGTTTATCTGATTGTATTTGAATTACATTACAACATCGATGCTGTAAAAGAAACCGTATAAAATGGAAAAAAAACTCATAATAACCGGAAGTCACCGGAAGTTTATCAGTATGTGAAACACACTAGCTCGGCATTTACCCTATTTAAGTTGCGCAGCCATACCGTCCCATCTCTGTCCACTCTGCTCCCAATTTTTCCTTCCTCATGGCCTGAGAGGCAAACATCAGTCATAAAACCCCATAATACTAAGAAATAAAATATTACTCAAATTATAATATAGTTTTACCCAATAATAAACCTATAAAAGTTAATACATTTTTCTAATATAATATTACCCTATTAGTCCCCTGTAAAAGTAATTTGTTTATTGTTCATTTTGATTAATAGTTTTCCCCCCAGAAGTTTTACATGAATAATCAGAGGAGATTTGCATTGTTTTAGTTGCTTTAATGATGCCAGCTGCAGCAGATTTTATATGCTGCTTTTTTATGAATTAAAGTTGCGCAGGCCGACTGTCTCGTCTCTCTCCACTCTGCTCTCAATTTTTCCTTCCTCATGGCCTGTTAGGCAAACATCACTCATAAAAAATACAATATTTAAGAAGTAAAATTTCACCCAATAAACATAATAGAATTTTACCCAATAATTAACCTATACATGTTAAATACACTTCTATAATATAATATGACCCTATTATTCACATGTTAAAGTTATTTGTTTGTTTGTTAATTTAGTTTAATTCTCCCCCCCCCAAAAAAAGTTTCACATTAATAATTGGGTGAGGAGAATTGCATTAGTTTAGTTACGTTAATGATGTCAACAGCAGCAGATTTTTTTTAGGCAAACATCAGTCATAAAACCCCCGCACAATATTTAAGAAGTAATATTTTACTCAGTAATTATAATATAAATTTAACCTATAATTAACCTGTACATGTTAAATACATTTCTATAATATATTACCCTATTATTTCTCACACACTGAAAAAATTATTTAAACATGATTCCTTGGATTTACTAATTTTTTTTATGTTAAGTGGTTGTAAACAATTTATTTGGGCTGAATTTAAACAAACAAATTAAGTTGAACATTATTACATTTAATTTGTTTGTTTAAATTCAACACAAATAAATTGTTTGCAACAGTTTTGCATGCAACACTTTTTTCAGTGCCTCACAGCAAGAAGGTTGCTGGTTCGAGCCCCAGATGGATCCGTTGGCATTTCTGTGTGGATGTTCTCTCCATGTTGGCGTGCGTTTCCTCCAGTTTCCCCCACAGTCCAAACACATGCAGTGTTGGTGAATTGAATAAGCTAAAGTGGCCGCAGTGTATGTGTGTCAATGCAAGAGTGTATGGGTGTTTTCCAGTGTTGGGTTGCAGCTGGAAAGGCATACGCTGCGTAAAACATATGATGGATAAGTTGGCGGTTTATTCCGCTGTGGCGACCCTGATTAATAAAGGAGCTAAGCTGAAAAGAAAATGAATGAATGAGTTCTATGGTCTCATCTCTGTCCACTCTGCTCCCAATTTTTCTTTCCTCGTGGCCTGACAGGCAAACATCAGTCATAAAAATACAATATTTAAGATAATTATATTATAATATTGCTCAATAATTCACCTATAAAAGTTAATTTTTAGTAAATTTTTGTTTTGCATTTCAGTAATATAATTTTACCATATTATTCACATGTAAAAGTTATTTGTTTATTAATTTTTGGTTAATAAATTTCTCCTTATTAATCTTTTAAACAGCAAGTATTTTAAGGGAAACGTTTAGAAAGGTGTCTTCTGGAGGAATTTTACAACATTTATCATTAATCAAACTGAAACGGCATATATGAGTTTTATCAGTGTTGTTATTTGTATTTATTTATTTATTTTTGCACAATAAATGATTAAGAAACCGTTATGATTGTAAATTAATTATTATTTTTTGTCATGAATATATAAAATGCTGCTGATATGGCATTGAAACGTTAATAAATGCATTTAGTTGCATTAATGATGCTAACTGCAGCAGATTATATGTGCTTCTTTTATATGAATTAAAGTTGCTATCCATCTCTGTTCTCTCTGCTCCCAATTTTTCCCTGCTCATGGCAAACATCATCGTATCCCATGACTGCAGGGAAGCTCTTGGCCGAGCTCTCGCCCCACAGTCGCATGTTCACATCCAGCTTTTCGGTGTATTTATAGAAGCCACACGCGTCTAGTTGTGGAGCTCTTGCCTCTGGAGCCCAGCCAGACCATTGAAGATGCGTGCTCCTTCTGTTTATTAGGAGATGCATTCGAGGGATTGCCGTATGTGGTTTTTACTTTTGAGGGAGGTCAAAAAGGCAGGCTGGGAAAGCAATTCCAGCGTTATGGATGACATTTGCTGTAAAAACAAATTCACATAGAAAGTATATGTTAACATTATATTGAAACATCTGTTTATATTTTCCAAAGCAACTCACCAAAGAGTTCTGGGATCAGAAAAATATTAATCTGTAAACATTTCTTTATATTTTAAATGAGGGAAATAAACATGCGTTATGGATGTGACCAAAAAATGTTAGCGAGTTTACAGTATACAACATACTTTGCAGAAATTCTGTGAATTAAACTGCACAACCCAAAAGAAATGATGCTAATCAAAAAGAGAAGAGTTAGCTCACTATAGAAGACAAGTGATTGATTTTATGTTATTTTGCATTTTTGAGGAACCAGCTTGGTTATGGATTGGGCTGCATAATATTGAAAAAAATTTAACATTAAAATATTTTTATTCTGCGATTAGGGATGTAACGATTCACCTGACTCACGATTTGATACGATTCACGATACTAATCTCACAATTTAGTCACGATTTTTTATTTTTTATTTGCAAAATACATTTTCTGCCATAACTAAATTGCTATTTAAAAAAAAAAAATTATAAAATAAAAAAAGGAATAATCAAATCCAAAAACGACTCAAAAAAGAATAAAAACAAACTGTTCTGGGATTTTATTTTTAATTTTTTTCTCTCTGGATTTTCTCCTTTATTTGATAAGACAGTAGAGATTATTGACAGGAAAGTGTGGGGAGCGGAGAGAGGGGAAGGATCGGCATAGGACCACGAGGCGGGAATCGAACCCGGGTCGCCGCGAGCACCAGAGTGCATGTGTCGACGCATTAACCACTACACCACCGGCGCTGACGGATTTTAAATTTTTTAAAAAGAAATATCAGCATATCTGTGTTTTCTAGCTTAAGCTGAGGTTTTTGCACATTTACAATGTCCCCTGCTGATGAGAAACTCTTTACTGGAGACTGAGATGGCTCTTGTGAAGAGGAAAGCCTTTCCTAAACCAGAGAGCAGTGTGTACAGAGGTGGTCAATAGGCCCTCTGCTCCAGGGGCTGACCGCTGGCATAAAAATACATCAGTCATTTATATCGATGCTGAAACGATATGTTGTGTAGCTCTAGTTAGGGATGTGGCGGATGTGAAATTGGCACTTGTGTGACTTAATCAATTATAATTGTTTGAAAACATTGACAGAAACATTTTTGAGTATTTTTAAAGTGCTGTAAGATTCCTGCTTACACAAAAAACTTAATGGTTTTGCTATTTTGGTGAAAACGTTTTTTTTTTTGTCATCTGCATGGAATTGCTCTTTTGCGAGAGCTTAACATCCCACTGCTAAAAATACATCAGATAATAAATGACTTTTATAACGAATAACGAAACAATCATTACTATTGTGGATACACAATGGTGTATCACACTTTAAACTTCTCATACAGTCACTGGACTCAATAGGCGACTAGATGGTGGCGCGCTCAGATCGTGTTCAGATTAGTTTGTGCATTCAGGACAGTTTTATTAGCAATCTTCGACTCATCCCTGAGATCTCCAGAACACCCGGGCCTGAGAGCCCTACCCGGCCGGGCGGAAGTGCTCGAAGGCGGCGCAGAGAATGTAAACAAAGACGGCGGAAGCTCGGCGAGCTAAGAGCTAAGCTGGCGCTTCAGGCTCCCCCGGACAAAAACCAGCAGACTGAGGAACAGCTTTTCCCCCAGAGCTGTCTCCTTTTTAAACTCTGCCCCTCACTGACTCTTTTGCCCCCCCAATACACCCCCCACACTCCTCTAACTTATACTCCTCACAATCACTGCGCTATTTAACATTTGCACTTTTAAAGTTTGCACATATTCATTGCACTGATTCATTTATTTGAACTGTACATACCCACAGCACATGGACATTTGTAATTGTTTATCTATCTGCACACTCCTGATTATTAATAGCATCCTGTACATATATTCATTTATTGTAAATCTGTTCATAGCTAATACAACCTGTATATAATGTTCATAGTACATCCATCTGTAAATATCACCATAGTTTTTCTATAACTGCACTTTATAACTTATACCTGTATCCTGCACTTGCTGCTATTGCACTGCTGGTTAGACCTAAACTGCATTTCGTTGCCTTGTACTTGTACATGTGTAATGACAATAAAGTTGAATCTAATCTTATCTAATAAACACTTGCAAAATGATCAATTATAATCAAGGTCCAGCATTGCAGATCCTGCGAATGATCATATTGCAATATCGATGCTGAAACGATATGTTGTGTAGCTCTAGTTAGGGATGTAGCAGATGTGAAATCGGCACTTGTGTGACTTAATCAATTATAATTGTTTGAAAACATTGACAGAAACATTTTTGAGTATTTTTAAAGTGCTGTAAGATACCTGCTTACACAAAAAACTTCAAAATGGTTTTGCTATTTTGGTGAAAACGTAATAATTTTTTTCTTATCAAGGTTGTCATCTGCCTGGAATTGCTCTTTTGCGAGAGCTTTACATCCCACTGCTAAAATTCTTTCCAGCATGTCGACAGAAGACATCTGCTTAAGAAATCTCCCTTTTCGAGTTTCTCAGCAAAATGCCTTCACTCTTTCCACTTGATGAACTGCATTTGGCTTTCTCTTCTCCAGAAGGGTCTGGATCAGGAGGGTTGGATAGATTTATTGAA
The DNA here is from genome assembly GCF_903798145.1 of Danio aesculapii. Classification (NCBI taxonomy): domain Eukaryota; kingdom Metazoa; phylum Chordata; class Actinopteri; order Cypriniformes; family Danionidae; genus Danio; species Danio aesculapii. The sequence continues at coordinate 43,169,135 of NC_079445.1, read as the reverse complement.
GGAAGGGAAACGATGAGTTGTGATGGTCATTGAAGGCAGTGGCTCCTGCTGATTGTTTTTATTTTCCAGCTGAAAGCCTGCGATATGGGATGTCCCGTTTCCTCCACTGGGCGCGAACTCTCACCGTTCTCTGTCCTGCTGTAATTGATTACAGATTTTAGCTGAGCACCAACAACTAGAAGTGCGACATTGTTTCCCGTTTACTCATAGTGATTTTGTAATGGGTTTCCAATGTGCCGATCACACTTTATTGGCTCTCTTGTGGGTGGTTTAGTTTCTGCATATGCTATTATAGTCAGCTTAAAGTGAAAGCTGCATTTTTATTTGAAATCTTTAATAATAAATAACACAGATATTTAATCCATCATTGAGTCTATTTTATTACGCAAGTAAATGTGTAGTTATTCAGTTTTAAGATCGAGTAATATTGTTGGATATGTAAATGTTTTGATGATTTCTGTACAGTACAGTTTGCAAAGTAATATTATCTGTGTTTTAGTAGATCTGTTATTTGAGAGACTTGTTTTATTTACCAAATAAGTGATTCTAGTTAGATTTGCATTGTAAACCTTACATAAAAGTTATTATATTTTTAGATAATGTGTTATTTAACATTTAGTTATTGTTAATTTTGCATTAATACAAATGAGCAGCATGGTGGCTCAGTGATTAGCACTGTCGCCTCACAGCGAGAAGGTCGCTGGTTGGCATTTCTGTGTGTGTGGAGATTGCATGTTCTCCTTGTGTTAGCGTGGGTTTCCTCCGGGTGCTCTGGTTTCCCAAACACATGCGCTGTAGGTGAATTGGACTAAATTGGCCGTAGTGAAAGAGTGTGTGTGAATGTGAGTGTATGGGTTGTTTCCCAGTACTGGAAGGGCATGCGCTGTGTATACCACATGCTGGACAAGTTGGCGGTTCATTTCGCTATGGCGACCCCTGATAAATCAGAGATGAAGCCGGAGGAAAAATGAATGAATAAATACAAGATACAAAACGGTTTGCAAGTCTGGCCTGGACTTTAGCCTCTTTCACACATACAGACCTTTCCGGAAAATTACCGTCAATTTTATGGAAAGGTCTGTATGTGTGAACAGGCTCTATTTGGAAATACCTGTAAATTCGTTCCGGCTATTTTCCGGAAAGAGAAGTTGTAACATTACTGGTAATTTGCCGTAATGCTGCGCTGTGTGAACGCAGAAGGAAGATTGCCGGAATGAGCGCGTGCACGTCTAGAACGTGCTGACGTGAGACGTCTGATTTAGCCAATCAGAACACTCTGATGCATTCACGTCTGCGCGGTTTATGGAAATAAAAGCCTTTGAATATTTTCCCAGACATATTTAACTACTAGAAGGTAGTCTGATAATGTTTATATGTTCATCTTAATGCCAACAGTGTAAATAATTATCAATAAGATGCTTATGATAAGCCGTTGTTTGTTTACCTTCAAGCTCTGCTTCCTTCAGTTGCTTGACGAGTCGTTTGTGCCCGTGAAGCAGCCGGTGAGCGCCAGCACACACACATATCATCTACATCTCGACATGCGAAAGTGTTGCTCTATATGTTTTCATCAAAGTTGTTCACTATACTGATCCATCCACAGAGTTTGTAATGTAGTCAGATGTTTACAAATGCAGGCGCAGCCGTTTAGAGATCATTTCTGGTTGATGTCAGAATTTACCGGTATTTTGGAATGGATGTGTGAATGGTCTTTTCTGGAAAAATACCGTAACGTCCTTGCCTGTGTGAACGGCGCTTTTTTTTTTTTTATTTACGGTAAAGTAATGTCGTAAATTTTCCAGATATTTGCCGGTATCACTGTGTGAAAGGGGCTTATGTGCCAGTAGGGCATTTTGTGGCAAAAAAAGAATATTTGAACAGTGTTTTCTGTTAGTTTCTTATCCATTTTAGGCCTGTTATAAAAAAAAACAATCATATGAAAGCATGTGACGGAAGCCTATTTTAATTATATTATTAGATTTATTATATTTATTCAAATGATTCATTCAATACAGCTGATTCATTCAGGAATGAACAAGTGTTCGAATAATTCTCTCAGTTTGTTCAAAGTCAGATTCAGAGTAATGTTTATATTTGAAAATAATCTAATAATCTCTTTTTTTTTCATCCTAAATCTGATTACACACATTTTATGTATTTATTTATGTCCTTGAATTTTTTTAAATTACATTTGCATTTTTTATTTATAAAATTTTTGATTTTTTTTTGTTTATACAAACAAGTCTGGAGTAATTTTGTGGAGTTTTGTTTTTTATTTTATTTTGGGGATTTTTGTTGTGAAAACAAGTCCATTTTTGTTTTTAACTTATTAAATCTTTGAATTTACTTCTTATTTTTGTGTTTTCTGTTAGTTTCTTATCCATTTTAGGCCTGTTATTAAAAAACAATAATACTAAAACTGCTGATATGTGACGGAAGGCTTTGATTCATTGGGGAATTTATTGAATTAATTTATTCAAATGGTTCATTCAAAACTGCTGATTCATTCAGAAATGAGCAGGTGTTTGAATCATTAGCTCATTCAGTTGGTTCAAAATCAGATTAATCCAGAAAGGAAGCAGATTAGTGTTTCTCTGAGAATCACAAACAATCAAATGAAAACTATTTTCATTGGCAATACAGAAAAAAAGCCCAATATTGTGCATAAAATGTAATCCACTCAGTATTAACTTGTTTGTTGAACAGTCTAAACGTTTTTATTTGTTGTCAAATAAATTCAAATTGAAAGTTATTATTAAGATGTGAATTTTACACAAATAATTTAATCAAATAAAAGAAATCAAATGATTTTATTAATGATTAATAAGGTTATGATATTAAAAAAATACTTCTCCATTGTCTGCAGGTCTTCATGAATTATCAGTTAGCTCATGACTGCCATATTAAAACAACCACTTCAAAAGTGTGTGTGTGTCTGCATGCTTGGAACAGGAGTGTTACTGTGACTCATCTCTGGCTTACATAAACACACACTCACAAGACACGGCCTTAATCTCCACAGTGCTCTAGTGGGAGATTTTGCAACCTTAAAATATTCTGAAGTTTGAAGAATCAGAAATAGTGAATTATGTCGAGTCAGATTTTGTTTTTATTTTATTATTTATTATAAAAATAGTTTAAAAAAATAAGTTGAAGTGTTTAAAATCATCAGGGCTTCAGACGTATTACAGCTAATGTTGGATGCACAAGTAAATGGTCATTATTTTTATCAGCTAATGTTAAGTGCACAAGTAAATGCTCATAGTTTTTTCAGCTAGTGTTAAATGCACTGTTAAATGGTCAGCGTTTTTCCTGCAGTGCAACTGGACTTCACTGGGGGTTCATGCTGGTTTTACTATTGATTGGCCGTATGAGAAAAGCGCTACAAGAAGTACATGCTGAATGGACCTTACACACAAAGACAGCGCTCTACAAGCTAGAGCCAATGTGTTTTGCTGGACCAGTTGTTTACATGAGCACTAAACAGTGCTGAGAAATCAAGTGAGAAGCTTTCCAGTGCTCTCTGATGCTAGAGCTGCACGATACTCAGATAATATGCGATATACGATATTGTTATTGAGTGTTGTGATGATGATATTTTCTATGATATAACTAACTTGGAAATTGCCGTTTTATCAGCCATTTAAAAAAAATAAAAGTTTGTTACGATCATACTAAAATAATGTAATATATCTTTTTCTGAGCTAATTAAATAAAAGGACTATTGACCTAAGTAGTTTTCACATTAAAAAATACACTTTTTTTTAAAGCATTTTTATTCTGAATTTAATTATTGTGAAATTACTTGTATGGTATGCAGCTAGTTTTTGCTAATCATTTACCTATATTTCGTCTACCTCTATTTACCTCTATTTGGATCTAAATTAATTTACATTAATGAATGAATTACATTTTTATTTTATTTTTACTTTAATTACATTTTTATTTTTATATATATATAGTATACACTATAGTAACACATATAGTATACACATATAGTAACACTCCTGTTCCAAGCATGCAGACACGCACACACTTTTGAAGTGGTTGTTTTAATATGGCATTTAATGAGTCATGAGCTAACTGATAATTCATGAAGACCTGCAGACAATGGAGAAGTATTCTTTTAATATCATAACCTTATTAATCATTAATAAAATCATTTGATTTCTTTTATTTGATTAAACTAATTTGTGTAAAATTTTCACATCTTAATAAAAACTTTTAATTGGAATTTATTTGACAACAAATAAAAACGTTTAGACCGTTCAACAAACAAGAAGTTAATACTGAGTGATTACATTTTATGCACACTATTGTGCTTTTTTCTGTATTATATATATAATTTTACACCTTAATGAAATTAATTTAATTTTTATTTTATATATTTATTTATTAAAAAAAACATAAAAAAAAATTAGTAATTTTTTGTAATTTTATGTATTTTACTTGTGCTTTTGTATTTTTATTTAATTTCTTCTTTTATGTTTTGTATTTTATTTTACGCAAACGTATTTCTGTCCAAAATTTAATTAGAAATTTTGTATTTATAAAAGACTTTTTTTGTACTTGTATTACTATGATAGTAACTCACTGTGACTTAATATGACATGCATTATCGATAAGTACGTTTGTGGATCACCGTTGCACCATTGTGGATCATTCAGTTGTGGACACAAAAGCTAACTCCATCATGATTTGTATGGTGTGCAGCTTGGTATTGCTAATCATTTTCTTATTTCGCTTTTAAATCTTAATTTAATTACATTTTTATTATATATATTTATTTATGTATTTATTTATTTATTTATTTAGATGTATTTTATTATTTTTTTATTATATTTTTATTTTATGTTTATGTATTTATATATTTAAATGTGTTTTATTTATATTTTTAATAACATTTTTATTATATATATTTATTTATGTATTTATTTATTTATATGTATTTTATTATTTTTTTAAATGACATTTGTATTCTATATATTTATTTATGTATGTATTTATTTAGATGTATTTTTTTTATTATATTTTTATTTCATGTTTATGTATTTATTTATTTAAATGTGTTTTATTTATATTTTTAATTGCATTTTTATTATATATATTTATTTATGTGTTTATTTATTTATATGTATTTTATTATTTGTTTATAACATTTTATTATATATATTTATTTATGTATTTATTTATTTATATGTATTTTTTTTAATTATACTTTTATTTTATGTTTATGTATTTATATATTTAAATGTGTTTTATTTATATTTTTAATTACATTTTTATTATATATATTTATTTATGTGTTTATTTATTTATATGTATTTTATTATTTTTTATAACATTTTATTATATATATTTATTTATGTATTTATTTAATTATATGTATTTTATTTTTTTTAATGACATTTTTATTCTATATATTTATTTATGTATGTATTTATTTAGATGTATTTTATAATTTTTTTTATTATATTTTTATTTTATGTTTATGTATTTATTTATTTAAATGTGTTTTATTTATATTTTTAATTGCATTTTTATTATATATATTTATTTATGTGTTTATTTATATGTATTTTATTATTTGTTTATAACATTTTATTATATATATTTATTTATGTATTTATTTATTTATATGTATTTTTTTTAATTATACTTTTATTTTATGTTTATGTATTTATATATTTAAATGTGTTTTATTTATATTTTTAATTACATTTTTATTATATATATTTATTTATGTGTTTATTTATTTATATGTATTTTATTATTTGTTTATAACATTTTATTATATATATTTATTTATGTATTTATTTATTTATATGTATTTTTTTTAATTATACTTTTATTTTATGTTTATGTATTTATATATTTAAATGTGTTTTATTTATATTTTTAATTACATTTTTATTATATATATTTATTTATGTATTTATTTATTTATATGTATTTTATTATTATTTTTTATTACATTTTATTATATATATTTATGTATTTATTTATTTATTTATTTATTTATATGTATTTTATTATTATTTTTAATTGCATTTTTATTATATATATATTTATTTATTTATTTATTTATTTATTTATTTATTTATATGTATTTTATTATTTTTTTAATTATATTTTTATTTTATGTTTATGTATTTATTTATTTAAATGTGTTTTATTTATATTTTTAATTGCATTTTTATTGTAACATTTTGGGGATTTTTATTTTTATTTTATTTGTTTGTTTTATTTTGCTTTTGTATTTTTGCAATTTTATTTAATTTTGATTTATGCAAACAAGTCTAGTGTATTTCTGTCCAAAATGTTGGGTTTAATTTCCTCTTTTATTTAGTATTTCTTTTATTTGTTTTTTTTTTGGATTAAACATTTTTTTAATAGATTTTTATTTTGGACTTATATTACAATAGTAGTATAAGTTGTTCAGTCAGTGTGACTTAATATAACCTGCATTATCAATAAGTATATTGATGGATCACTATTGCATAACAGTCTTCAGTTTGCGAACACAGATGCTAACTTCGCCATGTGTGCAGGAATGCTCTCCAACCCGTCAGCTTTGTTTTTTAGCACGAGTAACTGAGCAGATGCCATGAGGGCAGACAGCCAGTGGATCAGGTTCTGCTACTATTGTCCTGCCCGAGTTTCACTGTGTGTGGAAATTAAAAGATCTTCAGTTTGAGGCACGTCGGAGTGTTTTATTTCATCACATGACAAGCAGTTGAACTTTGACCGCTGGGAGAGGCGTGGATTGGGTTGAACTGTGTGGAGCGAACACAACTTCACTGTTTTGATTTTCGCGTTAAGGATTCAGACGTGCTATAAAGAGAGTGGGACAGTATGTTCCTTTGCAAAGAGCCTGAAACAATAATATTTTGGAGGACTACAGACACGAGGACAGTCAGAAGTCTGCTCTGCTGATGGATATCGCATTATAAAGTGATTTGCGTGTGATTCAGGTAACAAGTCTTTTTCCAAAAAGACAAATTGGCAGGGCTTTAATGATGTATTGAAATGTGAATTGTGTCCAGCAGGAAGATTTTGTGTTAAGGCCTGAACTGGATATGTATGTCTCTTTTTACATGGTTTATAATTCACTCACCTAGATAACAGGTGTTTAATGCTGGTATAAGGATGGTCATTTTACTTATTAATATGGTTAATATCTGCATTATGTTGTTGAAGCATGGCCTAAATGCGTGGAGATTATGCTGTAAAATAACTTGTATGGTGTGCAGCTAGTTTTGGCTAATTATTTATTTTTCTATTTCTCTTTTTTCATCTTAATTAATCTAGCTGCATTTTTATTGTATATATTCATTTATGTTTTTTTATTTAGTAAAGTTTTTTTTATTTTTATTTTAGTCTGGAGTATTTCTGTGGAGTTCAGAGCAAGTTTTGGGTTTTATTTCTTTATTTTTTATTTTATTTTATGTTTAAGTCTGGAATATTTTTCAATTACATTTTTGTTTTAATTCATTACATATTTGGATTGTATTTTTTTTTTTATCGTTTTATTTAAATTATTTAATTTTATTTTATTTTATGCAAACAGTTTTGTATTTTATTGAATTTATTTATTTATATTAAGTTTTACTTTATTTGCAAACAAGTCTGTAATATTTTTGATTACATATTTATTTATTACATTTATTATATATTTAAACTATATTATTTATTTTATTTTGTATTTTTATTTTTGTATCTTTATTAAAAAAAAAAATTATTTATTTTATTTTATGCAAAGAAGTCCGGAGTATTCCAGTTCAAAAATTTGGGTTTTGTTTTATATTTTAATAATAATATTAATAATAATAATAATAATACATTTAAAGGCACCTTTCTGACAACTCAAGGACACCGTACAAATTTTTTAAATGTACTTATTTTTATTTAATTTTAAAAACTTTTTTTGGGATAATGTAGTTAATTTTACACAAACAAATCTGGAGCGTTTCTGTTTTTCTTTCTAGAGTTTAAAGTCCTCAGGTATCACTGCTGACCTTTTGAACCCACAGCATATCTCTTTTTGTCTTTAAAGTACAAGAAACTGGGTTTAAGTGCAGCTTTGCCAACTATTGAGCTGATGTGGAGTAATAAAGCTGGAATCAGTCTGCGAATATTTAATATTCATTTTAATAGGAGCTTGCATTTCATAGGTTGATTAATGAGAGGATAATTTTATTTTATTGTATTTATTATATAATACACTGTCTTGGTTTTTAAATGGAATAATCATCAGGCTTCTTACAGTAAACAAAGTCCATACACTATAAAACCCGATAAGTTGTTAACTCAAACTGTTTGAAACCTTTTAAGTTTTGAAACAAAATGGTTTGAGTACTGTAAACTTTATATATAGAAATATTTGTGTTGATATCATCAAACATTTAGAGTATTAGTAACTTAAACATTTTAAGTTCAGTTATTAAATAGGCAAGAGTTCAGTTTAGAACAAATTAAGTCCAAACAACTATATAGCTTCTCAAATGGCTTGGTATTAGTTAACACAAAAAATATAATTAATTAATTCATAACTCAATCTGCCAAATGTAGACCATTAAAATTAAATTATCACCATAACTCTTTTTCATTAAGTCAAAGTTACTTTTTACAAATTGTAAGTTAAACTAACTTATTTTGTTTAGTGATTTTCACTTTTAGGTTATACAGTGTACAATTACTAGATGGCAAATGAAATAAATAGACTTTAAAGATTTAAATGGGTAAAAAAAAAACTTCTAAATGACAAAATTAAACTAAATTTAAAATAAGAATTATGTCTAAAATAACAAACTAACATGATGACATTTCTTCTAAATTTAAAACAAAATATTGAGACATACTGCATTTTTGTGCATGGCGAAAAGGTTTTCAGACATGTTTGTGTTCATTTTTAGACAGCACAACACCAATTTTTGTTTGAGTGTTATGAAATCTTGTGAAATCAATTGAAAACATCTGTTGTTTTCATAATTCTCTGAATGACAGTAGCTGAAAATTAAACGACAATATTTGCATTTTAATTTGAAAAAAAGGTTGCCAGATATTTGTATAATAAAAGATGCTTTAATATTTTACTCAAACTCCTACCTCAGTGTTTCCCAACCCTGTTCCTGAAGGCACACCAACAGTACACATTTTCAACCTCTCCCTAATCAAACACACCTGAATCAACTCATCATAACATCAGAAGAGACTCCAAAAGCTGAAGTTAATGGGTCAGATAAGGGAGACATTCAAAATATGTACTGTTGGTGTGCCTCCAGGAACAGGGTTGGGAAACTCTGCCCTACCTAATAAATCCTGTAAATCCATATAGAAATATAACATATTGCATTTTTGAGCAACATTTAGTTTACATTGAAGTACAAAAAATACAATGAAATTAAATAAACTTTAAAGATTGCTAAAAAAATGACTAAAACTACAATGAAGATTAAAAAATGGAAAATATACGCACAGAAAATAGAATGATTGAATGAATGAATAAACAAATAAATAAATAAATAAACAAATAAATAAATAAATAAACAAACAAACAAATAAATAAAGAAAGAAATTAATTAAAATCATAAGTGATGCTCAAATAGCACGGTATAAAAAAAACTCAAAATGAAATGTCATTTCTCTTACCTCAGTGACATTTTAATAGTTTTTAATGTCAAAAACTAAGTGTGCTCACCCAGCCGGCCCATATCACAGAGCCTCATCTCTCATGTGGTGTGCTAATGTTTTCAGGTTATAAAAGGGCTGTACTGTAAAAGATTAACAGTGCAAAGTTGAAACAGTAGAGTGAGTCTGCTCGCAAATATTTGCACATAACTTTCCTCATGCATAGTGTCAGTAGATTTAATCTCTCCATAATCTATTAACAGTGTCTCTCTTTCTTTTTCTCTTCCAGTGTTGTTCCTGCACCACTGCCACTGGCTATTGATAAGGTAAGCACCCATGACTACCCTTTTCCTTGCATTTTATAAATAGGATGTAAGGATTAGGCATGCACCGATCCCGATATATATATCATATTTATTTTTATATATGTATATATATATATATTTATATATATGTTTATATATATATATATATATATATATATATATATATATATATATATATATATATATATATATATATATATATATATATATATAATGTAAGGTTGTTTTTTACTCCAAATTAAACAGGCCACAAATGAATGCTTTCCAGTTGATCATGTTCTTGTGTGAGATTTAAACAGCGTGGATCAGACAGCGTGCAGCTCTGCTATACTGTTTGTTTTATGAATGCCTCTGATTTTCACGTCCTTGCAGTAGCTGAAGCCTTGAATGTGCTGCTATCTGAGGTTTCCACGCGGCTCAGTGTGGCGTTTATATGGTCTATTTGTGTGAGCAGTCCTGGAGGAGGTCCAGATGAAGTTAGATAATGCAGTTTTCATCCTCTGTGTTTGACTGGAGGTGGAGATTAAACAGGGAACAGTGCAGTTTTGTGGCGAGGTGTCTTTCTTTAGAAGGTTAAAGGAATATATTCATGCTTTTTAGCATTAGTACTTCAACATAAATGTAAGAAATGCTATTGTGGTGCGTTTGGAATTCACTGCTACACAAACACACTTCATTGAGGATGTATTATACCTATGGACATCACCTTTTGGGAAGGATACTATAAACGCTATAACTGCAGACTATTGTTTATATAGTGTCCATTCTAAACACAACTAGACTGATTCCTGTGATGCTCCAGGGACAGACGACTCTTCGCTGAGGCCAGCTTCAAGCCTCCGCCACTGAGACTGCAGCTCTGCACATGACATTTGGCCAGCGGAGAAATTAAAATGGTCGTGCCCAACTGAGCCTGGTTTCTCCCAAGGTTTTTTTTTCTTCACTTTTGCCAATTAGTGAAGTTTTTTTTCCCTCTCCGCTGTCGCCTCTGGCTTGCATGGTTCAGGATCTGTAGAGCTGCGCATCGTTGGATTTGCTCTTCAATATTTGGACTCTCAGTAGTGATTATTAAACCACACTGAACTGAGCTGAACTGAACTGAACTTAAACACTACAAACTGAACTACACTGTTCCTATTTTCTATGATCTTTTATGTGAAGCTGCTTTGACACAATCTACATTGTATAAGCGCTATACAAATAAAGGTGAATTGAATTGAAAAAAAATTGAAACTCCTTAACTTCTCTAATTTTGACTGTAATGTAATAATAACATGCACCTTTTGTAAAACTGATTTGGAATATTTATTGTGAAAAGCACTATACAAATATATATATATATTGCTGACTGCATGCATGTTGATGAGATCTCAGCCTCATTAAAACATGCGCCGCATCACAATTCACATAACTATACTGTATGTATTGGCCTGTTTAAAGTCTGGTGGGTTTCTGAAGTACAGTACAACTTAAAAGTTAAGGTCAGCATTTAAAAAATGTTTTAAAAAAGAGGTCTTATCTGCATTTATTTGATAAAAAAAAATACCTGTAAAATTAATAATGTGATGCCAATTTTTTTTTCATTGTATCAAATTTGATGTATTTATAGGAGGAAATTTACAACATGTCTTCATGAAACATGGAAAGTTTTCTTAATATTCTAACATTTTTGGCTTAAAAAACCTCATATAGGGTATTTTAGGTTACTTCTACAATTAGCCGTGCAGTTTAGGGTTGGGTCGATAGACGATGCCATCGTCCATCACTGATGGCCGATAGACATCACGATGCTGAGCCGGCATCGCGATCCTCCGCCCCGCCCGTTTTGTGCTTGCTTTGAGCACAAAACACCAGAGAGCAGTGCACATCAGACAGTTTTTCAAGGATGTAGTGCTGGATCGCGTCTCACTATAGTTGTTAAAGGTAATATTTATTTAATGTTTTCTCCATCTAACAATTCTTCGCTCTTTTGAATCTATCAGGTAACGTGTCACAGCGTCAGTACACTGCTTCAATCTTTTGCTTTCACGTTTGTACTTAGTAATTTTACTGAAAACCTCAGGTACTGTTGGTTGTGCAACTTTTTTACCAACCAAGTTTGTCGACGCCATTATACCACACAGATCACTCTGCCTATTCATGCCAGAGTCCCGAATAAATGAGGGAATGAGTGTGTATGAATGTTTCCCAGTGATGGGTTGCAGCTGGAAGGGCGTCCGCTGGGTAAAACATGTGCTAGATACGTTGGCGGTTCATTCCGCTGTGGCGACCCCTGATTAATCAAGAGACTAAGCCGAAAAGAAAATGAATGAATTAATTATTTTAAAAGTTTTTTTTATATAATATTATAGAATTAGTTTTTTGTAACAAATGCAACATTAAAAATTCTATTCTTTTTGATTAGTTTAGCATGGCTTTTTTGATTTAGGTTTTTATTGCATTCATTTCAACATTTACTTTTTGCTTCTGGGTAGACATTGTATATGCAAAACAATTGAACATAAGAATCCAGAAGTTACTTTTCAAAGTCATATATAAAAAATCTTAATCTTGCAAAATGAGCAATTGAACAAAAGAGCACATGTCACTCCGCTACTCACCCGTTTGCACTGGCTGCCAGTTGCTGCTCGCTTCAAATTCAAAGCTCTGATGTTTGCTTACAAAGCGACCTCTGGCTTTGCTCCTTCTTATCTGCTCTCACTTCTGCAGATTTATGTGCCCTCCAGAAACTTGGGTTCTGTGAATGAACGTCGCCTCGTTGTTCCATCCCAAAGAGGGAAGAAATCCCTTTCCCGAACTCTCACATTCAATCTGCCCAGTTGGTGGAATGAACTCCCTAACTACATCAGAACAGCAGAGTCACTTGCTGTCTTCAAGAAACGACTAAAAACTCAACTGTTTAGTCTCCACTTTCCTTCCTAATCTGTAACTGCCTCTCTGGCTATACCACTAACTGTGCCCTCTCTCTCTCTCTCTCTCAAAAAAAACATTACTAATGCTTTGCTTCTTAGACTTTTAAGACTGTAAGTTGCTTTAGACAAAAGCGTCTGCTAAATGACTACATGTAAATGTAAATAAGCAAAAATCATGTTACACTTTTACATTGCTTTCCTTAAAATAAAACATTTACACATTTAGTCACTTTCTTAAAAATGGGATTCGAGATTGAAGGGATTCGGCAGATGGGTTTGGAAAAACAATTGACATAAAATGAGTAATTGCTGATGAGTCCCACAGTGTTGACATCATCTGCATCTGCGATGACCAAATCCTGCATGTGTAAATCATTACATCACCGCTCTGCATCTGCTTTAATGAGGACAATGTGGATGAACCGGCCTCCCTCTTTCTTGGAGTCATATTTTTTTATTTTATTTCATATTTGGAGTTATTTTATTTGAAGGTATTTCTAATCCTATGATTTATGTACAGTTAGTGATATTCTAATTTATATTTTTGACCAAAGCAAGTTTGTCACATGATCTGGGTCCTCTACTCGTCACTAAACAGATTACAGGTGTATATTATTATTATGTTTCAGTTTGTTTCATATTAGTGCAGAGACCAGCAGTTTCTTCAATCGCATTGCATTGATCTCCTATGTGAAGTTCATTTAAATGTTTGCAACTAACTGAAAAGCAAACCAAAGATTGTTGACATTTCCATGAGTGCTTAATTTATTAATTTATTTCAATTTGGAAGGATATTTAGAATTCACTGCTGCACTCTTAACCTTTGTGTGCTGTCGGCGTTGTTTTTTCATCACCTTTGGGGTGATTTTTGAGTCTTAATTTGGCCACAACTTTCTCTGTTTCAGCAAATGAAAGGATTTTTGCTGACAAATCTTATTTTGACACGTGTATATATATATATATTTTTTTTTGAACATGTTTTTATTTGTTTTTTTTTTCCTTTTAGACATACACAAAACAAAAATACAAACACAACATAAAATCCCTGACACAAAACGTAACTGCATATATTAAAATATACATATGGCCTGAGCCATTAGCTATTATGTTACGAATATTACAATATGGTAGGACGAGTGAGAAGTTTGATGAAAACAAAGTACACCTGAATGAATGTCTATACGGACATCATGTCATTCCGAGTTTCAAAATGTCACATAAAGCAAGGTTTATATTGTCCAGATATGGTGTCCAAGTGCGAATAAATGCATCAGTTGTGGAGTGGCTAAGACATGTTAAGTATTCCAGGGGAATAATCTCTTGAGTTATTGAATGCCATCCTTTTATGCAAGGGGGCTTATCATTGATCCATGACATCAAAATGTTCTTCCTGGCAGCAAAAGTTAACAGGCAGAAGAGTCGTTGTCCATACTTGTTCGTAATTAGTTTGCAAGGAAAACCCAGGAGAAGGGACAGAGGGTTTATATCTATGTCCAGACCAAAAATGTTATTTATTTGGGCTACGATTCTGCTCCATTAGGCCTGAATCACCTGACAGTCCCATATGCAATGAATATAATCCCCTATATTTGATTTGCATTTAAGGCATAGAGGTGAGTGGGTTGCATTGAATTTGTGTCTTAATTGAGGTGTGATATGAATTCTATGAAGGATCCTGAGTTGAATGGCTCTTGCCCTATTGCAAACTGAAAGCTTATTGGCTAGAGACCAAATCAGAGATCCATTCTTCCTCCAAAATATCCACCCCAAGCTCTTTTCCCCAAATTGATTTGAGATGGGAGTTACAAACAGTGTTATAAGAGGACAGAGACTTATAGAAAAAAGAAATCAGTTTTTTGTTTAGGGGGATTTAATAGAATTTTCTCAATTATTGTAAATGAGTATTTAGAAGTAAGTGTGGTGTTCTTAAATATGTAATCTCTAATTTGCAGGAATCTGAAGAAATGTTGTCTTGGTAAATTAAATTTTGAAACAATAGTTTCAAAAGGCAGTAAGTTTCCCTCCTCAAAAAGATTTTCCATTATACATATACCACAGGCTGGCCAAAGATTGAAGCCATGATCTAGAGTACTTGGTAAAAACTCTGGGTCATTCAAAGTTGGTAGAAGAGGGGAGGTTGTGTCAATTCTATCTTCCAATCTTTGGATGAACCGCCATGCCTTAAGAGTGTTACGCACTAAGGGACTGTGGTATAATGTTCTTTTTAATTTGGGATTGACAACAAATAGTAAATTTTTTTTAAAGGGTATTTAGACTGCGAGGATTCAAGATCAAGCCAAACTGAGTTTGGATCCTCATTTAGCCATTCTACAATGAAACGCAATTGACAAGCCAGCTGATACAGATGACACATATTTTAACAAAACGCTTTGAATTTTTCATGATCTCAAAACACTGGGCAAATTGACTCCTCTTTCATTATGTTGGGGGCTGTTTTTGCCCCATTGACTTCCATTATAATCACATTTTTTGATTGCAAAGCCATGGTTTTCCCTGTTGGGAAGAGGTCAAATTTGTAATGTTTGCTGTTGATCATCAGTTGCAGTGCAACAAATGCTTAGTTTCTGGCTTTTATATGGAGTTTAGTGTGTGTTTGTGTATGTGAGAGAGAGACCTTTGCACACTTACCTTGATATATGTGAGAAAATCAAATTAACCTCTCAGCTCTCAAAATATAGTAAACACAGTAAGTGTATTTCTGCACACACACACTATAATCTGCTGTTTTACGCCATAGAAATCCATATAAAAGCCAGAAACCTTTTTCGCCCAGGCCTATCTAAAGGATTAATGCTGACAATTTATGATCAACGTTACAAATGACACATTTCACCTCTTCCCAATGAGGAAAACCACCAAGAATGACGAATGCACGATTATATGGTGTCATCTAATGGTCTTTGCGATCAAATAATGTGGTTGTAATGGAAGTCAATGGGGCAAAAACGGCCACCAACATAACCAAAGGGTAGTCAATTTGAAAAATACACAAGGGTTAAACCTCGTGTCTATGTCCAGATGTATATAGCACTTCTATATCTGACTGCAGCATCTGACAGGGCCAATGTAAAAATACTCTATCCTTCTGCTCCACACTATGGGAGCGTCTCCTCATGTGGATTCAATAAGCGCAGCAAAACTTGAGTCACGATTTCACTGTTTGGATCACTGTGGATACAAATGTTAGCAATGAGGCAATTCAATTCAAGCAGTGAACAAGGCTCCTATTCAAGCCAGACTGAGATCATTCAAGGTTATTAGCGAGTTTTCGTTTTTTCAGATGTTTCAGTTTCTTTTGGAAACTGCTTTTGAATAAAACTGGGCTCATTCAGATCCATCAAGGACAGCGTGTGAAAAGATGCTCAATGTAGCAGTGGCTGTGAAGCAGAAATTCTGTGTGCTGAAATTTCTCTTTCATTTTATTGTCTTGTCATGCAGGTGTCTGCAAGTACTCCCAGTATGTATTCTCAGGAACTGTTTCAGCTCTCCCAGTACCTGCAGGTATGGAGCGACACTGACCTCTCCTGGCCATCTAATATGTGTGCAATCGATGAACTGGCCTTGACCTGAAAGAGTGCTCAACATAAATGAGTTCACCTCTAAAAATTCATATTTTCTGTAGGATGCTTTACAATAATATATAAACATATAATATATGGATATATATATTAGATTAGTCAGTAGCGAAGCCAAAACTGGAACTTATCTAACTAAATAACTGAAGATCACAGTCCAAAAATTAGCAGACCCAAATTAATTTGTGGAAAAATATTACGTAAAATTGTAATAAGCAGAAAAAAATCAAAAGAATTATAAAACATATAACATTTAGTTGACATTTTGTAGATTGTAATTTTTTTGCAATAGACCCTTTTCACATTTCTGGGTTTCTCAGCAGGTTTAGCAGCAGAAGTCATCATCGTTGGTAAACTTAGAGCGCAGTGAATGGGAGAGTACAACAAATCATTTTTTTATAATCCTATTTGCTTAAGTAATAACAGAAAAACGCCAAGATGGTGTTATCAAGAGTTTAAGAAAAAGGAAAATAATAGTGTGAGACTGATGAAGGCAGGCAGACGAGAGAATAACATCAAATTTACTCTCCACATAGACGCTGCGTTAGAAACACCTCGCACAAGCAGTAATTGTTTTTTTTTGTTATTTGACGCAAAGATGTTATTCAACATAGGTCAATGCATATTAATGTTTATGATTTTTAAAAATCTAAATATTAAAAACTTTGAAGGATGACCGTTAAATGTGTTATAACAGTCTTGTGAAAAGGGTCCATATCTTTTGAATTTAAATATATTATCTTTCTAATTGTGAAGATGCTGCATTTTCTTAGAATTTTAAAATAAAGCGTTGCCATTTAGAGCATTTTTTTAACATAATAAAAAAAGTGCAGACATGTTAATGTTCTTTTGTTAGACAACACAAGACCAGAACTTATTTTCTATAAAACTAATATTTTTTTAACCCCCTTATTTTAATTTCAATCACAACAAATAAACAAAATAATCAGTGATTCTGATCAGTTGACGTTTTCTGGCGGAAAATAAAATGTGCCCTAAAATGACCATATATCTAATAAATATATAAAAACTAAATATTTTCAAGTTGTTTCTTAGTTTTTTTTCCATACATATAAAAAAATATTATTATAAAATATTATTATAAATTAAGATGATTATTTAAATGATTATTAAATCATAAAAATGTGTTTTGAATTGATTGAATTTAATTTTTTTTATTTAATGCCAAATTTAAATTTTCAGTATGTCACTTAATCCTTCAGACATCCCTGAAATATGTTGATTTGCTCTATAATTATGTATTATTATTGTTATTATTATTATTATTAGTAGTAGTAGTAGTAGTAATAGTAGTAGTAATAATAATAGTAGTAGTAATTATAATAATCATAGTAGTAGTAGTAGTAGTAGTAGTAGTAGTAGTAGTAGTAATTACAATAGTAGAAATAGTAGTAATAATAATAACATTAATAATAATTTATGATGATCATCGTCATCATCAGTAGTTAAATCAATTGTACTGCTCAGTATATTTGTGGAAACTGATGCATTTTCATTTAAGATGAAGATAACTTTAAAAACAGCAGCTTTTATTTTATGGGGAAATTAATTGTAACAAAAATTATGTAGGTAAATTTAGTTTGTCTTTGCTGTGACCCTAAAACATGCCAGATACCAGCAGAAGCGTGCAGGCATGATATAAAAGTGCTGATGTTGTGTCCTTCAGGAGGCCTTACACAGAGAGCAGATGCTGGAGCAGAAGTTGGCCACACTGCAGAGGCTGCTGGCCAGCACACAGGAGGCGTCAGAGAGCAGCTGGCAGGTACATCATCAAATGTTAATGGAGACTGCACAAATAAGATGTGACCACAAAACTATGCATAAGGGTATAATTTTTACCCTTTATACATATACATTTATACATGACTTGAAAGCTATAAACATATTAAGCAAACTTATAAACCTACATTATAATTTATACATGACCTGAAAGCTGAATAAATAAGTTTTCCATTAATGTATGGTTTCTTAAAGGTGCAGTATGTAAGTTTGACACCCAGTGGTTGAACTAGGTATTGCATTCCTGGATCAAAACAAACGCAAGCACAGGTTGCCAAATTGAGGACCAACAGGAGCGAGTCTGACTATCGAGCCTAAAGGCTAATTTAAATCATGTTGTATGTAAAAGCAAAGGCACGCGAAAGAAGGAATATTTTCCTTATTAATGGGAGTTTTTGTCGCAACCAACACCTGAAATTGATGTATTAGAAATGGCTTCTATTTCTCACAGGTGAACAACAGTAAACTGACAATGATCACCTCAGGTACACCTCATGTGCTTTATTCAGTGTTAAATGCTAACAATGTGAGTTTGAATGCCATTTTACATGACATTTATTGACACATCCTGAAAGCAGAAGCAGTTAGTTCACCTCAACAAAACCTCAGATAGTTCACCTCAAATAAAATAACCCGTCTGAAATGAAACTTTAGAACTGTGACTTCAGCATCTACATTTAATAATGTTGATAAGGGTTAATATGTATTAATTAGATTGTAAACCTTACGATTTCGTGAGTGAGTGCATATTCTGTGCTTCTAGATTTAAATTTCTGTCGTGTTTCGTCCGGTGCAAACAGCAAAATTGCTCATCACTGCAAATTTGCTCACCTAATGTTTAATATTTATATTATTTGCTAATTAATAACCTCATGTGGAACTCTGAATCTGCGTCTCATTTCGGAGTCTGCTACTGTCCACCTGAGGTTGCATTTCGGTCACGGACGCCTGCTTTGAGAGCCTTCCTGAATGAATGAATGAATGAATGAAATGCACTGTTTTCCATCAAGGCAAATTTAAATGGCTAAACTGGCTGTGGGCGGGATCAATGACCAAAACAAAGACAGCGTTCCAGCACGTAACACACATTTTCAAAGCAGAATATCTTCAGCATTGTTTTCAGATAAACAAGAATGCTCACTTAGCATGTTTCTTAAATATCTGCAAACGTATTGTGGTATTTTTATGCTTTAGAAGAGTCAAAAACTTGCATATAGCACCTTTAAAAATATTTGTCTGAGATGCAATTATTTAAAAATGTGGGATTAATTAATTAAATAATCAATCAATTCATTTATTTATTTTGAAAATTCCCTATAAAGTTCTTAGAAATGCATATTACTAAATAAAAATTAAGTTTGGATATATTTACGGTGGACATTCACAAACATCTTGATGGAATATGATATTTCCTTAATTTTCTAATGTTTTTTGGCATAAACGTAAAATTGATCATTTTGACCCATTGAACTTATAACAGGTTTTGTGCTCCAGGATCACATGCTTTAAATTGGTAATAAATATATTAATGATTTACATGCTGTTCTATATTTATAATAATTTCAATGTATATAATAGAAAGAGACACAATCTGTAATTTTCTGAAATAATAATATAATTTCTATTTTCTGTATTTTTTATGTTGTTCTATTACGCAGCGTATTCTTAACTACTACTCTAAATATGTTTATATTACTAATTACTTTTGTGTTCCAGAGTCACACATGACGTTAAAAAATATTATGTTTTGTGTATTTGGTGTAATGCACAATTTGGTATGAATCAAAAACATGTTATTTTCCCACACACTGTGCATTCAATGCATATGACGTTTAATAGCACTCAACATATGTTACAGTTATGACTGCTTATTCCATGATAATTCCTTTTTATAAATATAACAACTCTGTTTTTTTGACTCTACAGGCTTTAATCGATGAGGACCGGTTACTCTCTAGATTGGAGGTGATGGGGAATCAGTTGCAAGCATATTCAAAAGTAAGGCTAGATTCATTTTTCATTTCTTTTTCTTTTGTGAAACAGGGATATGCAAGTTAACACAAAATTATTATTAAGGATGTTACAGAAACTGTATAAACAGATCTCAGACTTTATGGTAGTCTTTCAGTTTGGCCCTAATACTGTAGATTATTATTCTTTCCAGTGCAATGTAATGTGCCAATAGTCAATGGACTTTCTTTAATATTCCAATAGAATGCTGTCAAACATCTTACAATATTACATCGATCATTTTAATTTGATAACCTTGTAATAGGGCTGTACAATATTAGAAAATAAAAACAATGTTGTGATCTTTCATTTTTCTGTGATGTACAGTTGAAGTCAGATTTATTAGATTTTGGAGAGCAGAGCAAGGAAATTTTCACAGTATGTCTGATAATATTTTTTCTTCAGGAGACGGTCTTATTTGTTTTTTTCGGCTTGAATAAAAGCAGTTTTAAATTTTTTTTTATCCATTTTAAGGTCTAAATTATTAGCGTATTTAAGCAAATTTATTTTTCAATAGTCTACAGAACAAACCATCGTTATACATTAACTTGCCTAATTAGCCCAACCTGCCTAGTTAACCTAATTAACCTAGTTAAGGCTTTAAATGTCACTAAGTTGTATAAAAGTGTCTTAAAAATATCCAGTAAAATATTATTTACTGTCATCATGGCAAAGATAAAATAAATCCGTTATTAGAAATGAGTTAATAAAACTATTATGATTAGAAAAAAAGCTTCTCTCTGTTAATAAACGGGGGCTAATAATTCAGGGGCTAATAATTCTGACTTCAACTGTATATTGCAGAATGAATATAATTTCATAAGATGACTTGAGTAATTATTTAGAAAAAAATCATAATTTTACATTAATTGGGATGATTTTTTTAGTGCATCTGCATAAAATATACTAAATTATACTAAAATATACAAAATAACAAAGCACAGATGAAAACTTTAGATATAAATGAAATAAACAGCGGTTTTAGGTGTAGTCTACTAGCATTGAGGTTCAAAAACACAACAATCAAATGTAAAATAATAGTGCAGTCTTCATTGCACAAATAATTAAACACAATTCATCTTTCTTAAAGTGGCAAGTTTGATCATTTCTGTTGTGCCTAGATGGTTTAAAATAGCTTAATATTAATCGCAGAACTTAAAAACAAGTTCAATTAAATTCTTTCACACTATTAGGACCTATTATATTAAGTCATGTATTAATCCCAACATGACATTGCGGATACTGTGACGTGACTATTGCAGATTCACACATTGCAATATTAACGCTGATACAATATATTGTGCAACCCTACCTGGTAATGACAATCTTACTGGAAATAAGCCCAAAAAGCACATATTTCAGGGGTAAATGGAATTAGTTTTGAGATAATTGAGGTAATTAATTTTATAATTTCATGCCAGAAGGTCTTAATCACCTCACACTGCCTGAGAAAGTGAAAGAATGTTGCTGTATATGTTTGACATTTGACATTTGAAACGTATATCTGGGATGTTTGGGTTAAATTTATTTTATTTTTCTTGTGTGACATAAGTACGCATTACCCAGTTGTATTAAGTCAGTTTAAATCTAGTGTTAATAGACATGGGCTTTGACACACATCTGGCTGCATCTAAATCTGTGAGTTCATATTGCAAATCTATACTCCAAGCAACCTCTGATGTGTTTTTTAGAGCCATTACCAAATTTGCTATAAAAGATTGAAATATAATTTGTCCTTGGATCTTTATAAAAATATGTTTGTGGAGGACTAGAAAGTGAATAGTTTTGCTTATGAAAAAAAAAAGTGTCATTGGGAGTTTCTGCTTTGAGTGCTTACTGAAATACAGTTTGTGCTCATGACTGTGTGTTTTTTCAGAACCAAACCGAAGACGGTATCCGAAAGGAGCTTGTAGCCTTAACAGAGGACAAACATAATTATGAGACGACAGCCAAAGAGTCCCTGAGGCGGGTCCTTCAGGAGAAGATCGAGGTGGTCAGAAAGCTGTCTGAGGTCGAGGTAAAAATCAATGAATAAAACAGATCATTTTAGTCCTAAAGGACCATTATTATAAAGTTTTAATAATCTGAGAGTCCACAACACATCTAAATGATGACATGAGAAACAGAGAAAATATTACTGGAATCACTTTCAGACTGTAAAAATCATTTTAATTTATGCTTTTGAATTGCATTATAGGTGACTGATATCAATGATCATTCAGAAATCATTCTAATATGCTCATTACATGTAACAAAACAATGAAAACAATACACTTTATTTCTTTTATTTTGCACAAGTTTGCAAAATATAGGAATAAAACAACAAAAAATAAGCCATAATGTGCAGAAAGAGGCATAAAGCTTATTTAAAGCCTCTGTTTAAATAATAATCATAATAATGCGAATAATAAAAAAACAATAACAGAACAGTTCCATTACAACAAATGGTAAATTACAATTAAAAGTAAATAATGAATACACACAGAAAGTTCAATTTACACAGCAGAAGCTTATGCAATAAATATGGCTTTGGATCAAATGGAAAGGACACAGCATCATAACTTTTTAATCTGCACAGATTCCAAATCCTGTCTTCAAGCTCTTGAAACTTCTAAGGATGATCACCCCATAATGTCCATGATTTTGACAGCACTAGAAAACCAGAAGTTCAACATTATCTTCTGTTGGATTCCAGGTCATATGGGACTACGTGGAAATGAACTGGCAGATGAAGCTGCAAAAAAGGCTGTCTCCTTTAATGTGACCGAATGTTTAATTCCTCCGGATGATTTGAAACCCACCATCAATTTGTACATAAACGAAACATGGCAAAGAGAATGGGACAACTGCATCAACAACAAATTACATGAAATTAACCCGAAAATAAATGAAAGACATTTAGCTAATTATAATTTTGACACCAGGCATGATCAGACGGTCTATACCAGATGTCGAATTGGACATTCTAGGTTGACACATTCATATTTATTAAATGACGAAGAATCACCTAAATGTAATATCTGCCAGACTGCTCTCACCATCAAACATATTTTGTTGGAATGTAGAAGTTTAAATTCCGTTAGACAGGATTTTTATAAGGAGAGTACTGTGATGGACATTTTTAAAAACGTACCACCAGGAAGAGTTTTACATTTTTTATCAATAATAGAACTGAAAAACCATATTTAACTTTGAATAAATATTTAGTAAATTTTATCTATTTTTATTTTATATATTTGTCTAAGTAATTTATTTATTTATTTATTTTTTATATAATACAAATTTGTTTTTATCATGTAATAGTTTAATGTATATCCATTTGGCCACGAAATAGCCATAAGTTGCTGATGTGGCAATAAATATGTAATAAATAAATAAATGAATACACACAAATGAAATTTCAAAGTCACACACACGACAATAAAATCAAATGAAATCATACACGCATTGAAATTATTGCAAAGTTACAGAACAACATTAAAGTGATTCCTTATGCATCTCTTAACCTGTTAAAGATGAACAGTTCTTTGTTGTATGGCATAAATCATAAATCATATCCATAATTGAATACCCCTCAATCTAATTAAGTGTTGCGCTCTACTTGTATAAACTTTGGGAAAATTAAAACTTGGGCACTGACAGGTAAAATAGCAATGAATGTGTGAATTTACTTTGAAATGCTTTATGAAATGATCTTTCATGTAACCTTCATTTCAACAAATCTTGTACATGCAAACATATTTGAAAAATGCCTTTGAATCTTTAAATGCCGCCACAGGTAAAGTGCCCAGCATTAATACTGATTGAGAATAGTCATGATTAAAAAAAATACATAATTGCTCTTCAGAAAGCTGAGAACTGATGGGTGGTAAAGGGACACTGCAGGGCTTAGCAATTGCAGCCGATGCATTTCAAGTCTTTGCATGAGGATTTTACCATGGTAAAGGTGGTTTCAGACTTGCACAGTGATATGCATCATCATTGGTCTGTTTTTGTCTTCCAGAGGAGTTTGAGTAACACAGAAGACGAGTGCACACACCTGAAAGAGATGAACGAACGCACACAGGAGGAGCTCAGAGAACTCGCTAACAAATACAACGGAGCCGTCAATGAAATCAAGGATCTGACAGAAAAGATCAAGGCATGTCTGTTTTCGCACATTAAATCTGCTCTAAATTCACTTTGTTTCAATTCAAGTTGACTTGTACATCACTTTCCATAATTATTTTTCCATGTTATTACATTTAAGAATAAAAGCAGAGTGTTTATAGGGTGAACTATATAGTTATCTAGGATAGTTACACAAAACCATTTACTTTATCACTTAAAGAAGTGAGATTTATGTGTATAGCAAATGGTTACACCTAAATTGTCTAACCTCAAATTAGGGCCAAAAAATCATAACAATATCATGTTTCATATCGCTTGATATCGATAATTATTAAATATTTTTTTTAACATTACAGTTATGAATATTAGGAATTTTTTTAACCACTTTAATTTACCAACATTACTACGGCAAATAGCTTTAATAGTCAAAAACAAAAATATTTAAACTAAATATCTAATCTCTTTATAATAAAATAAACATAAACAAAGTGATAGACTTTTAAACTTGATAAATAATATGTTACAAAGTGTGTGCAATGGTAAAGTGTAAATGCTGAACAATCCAATCAAACTTTAAGGTGGATCAACATCTGTAAGGTGTGAATAAAAATGATACAGTAAACTTCAATTTCTGTCAACAACACAAATTATGATAATCAAACTAACTATCATTACTCAAATACATATTGCAACATTATAAATTGTGAAGTTGAATGACTACATTCAACTACATTCATACATCAGATGGGGAGCTGGTGGCTGGGATGCACAAGAAAAGAAACCAAAAAGCCACTCTGGCGACATCTTTACATCCTTTTTTATTTCCAATCTCCTCACTGCTGCTATACGGCGCACATTTTCACATGTGTTGTTATTTTGACCTGAAGTGATATCGCGAGCGTGTGCTTTCCTTCACCATGTGCTTTGTGTGTGCGCCGCTTGCACAACATGTGCACGTCGCTCCTATGTGCGCGTCATGCACGCCTCCATTGGAAATGACAAACTTACACTCTAAGCTTATTGGCATTGCTTCCAAGGCGTGTGCTCAGCAGCCTCATTTTAATAAAACTATAGCGATTCATCCCGAATCTTTTTTTTTTTTTTATCAATATTGACAGTGGTGTTCGGTCAATAAATAATGATATTTTAGCGCCCAGCCCTACCTCAAATATTCATTATTTCTTTTTTCTTTTTTCCCTTGCTTGTCTCCACATTTTTTTTTGTCAAATATCCTAATTCTATCAGATAATCTGATTTGTATGCTTCTTCCTATGCCCCAAGATACATTTTCATACACACACACACAAAAAAAACACACACATGCTCACTAAAACATGAATAAGCACAAAAAACACATTTGTGAAAGTTGGCAATCAGTTTATACTTTTACCTGATTTATGAAAAATACATAATTCTTGCCAGCACAATTTTGTTTGAATATTTATATATATATATATATATATATATATATATATATATATATATATATATATATATACGTATATATATATACGTATATATATATATATACGTATATATATATACGTATATATATATATACGTATATATATACGTATATATATATACGTATATATACGTATATATATATATACGTATATATACGTATATATATATACGTATATATATATATACGTGTATGTATATATATATATATATATATATATATATATATATATATATATATACACACACATAATATATATATATATATATATATATATATATATATATATATATATATATATATATATATATATATATACACATAGTATATATATACACATAGTATATATATACACATAGTATATATATATATATATACACATAATAAAAAAAAAATTAAAAAAAAAAAATATATATATATATATAATATACAAGTAATAATTGTATATAATAATAAAACAATAATTGTAATGATTATATTTATTATTATTATTATTAATAATAGTGATAATAACATATAATTCAAATGTCATGTTTTTGTGTTGTGCATTGAAGAGTAAAAAACTTGGTTCATGGAAATGACTAAAACTGGAGTTTAAGTAATTGTCTGAAATCATATTCTTAAAATGAGCATTGAGTTCAATTGCATAAAACAAAATTTCAGAAAATCTATTTTTGCTAAACTCTTCCCATATAATTAAATACATTTTTTTTTATTTAAACCTTTTTTATCAGGAAAACCACTTGAGGTTTGTAATCCTGAAGTCCTGGATGAACAAACAATAAACATCGCAGACTACACTTCAAAAAGAATGAATAAAAAAGTAAAACAAATCATAATCATAAGAATTGTACCACCAAAACATATCCAGACTACAAGTAAAATACGCCATAAGAATAAGTTATTTTAAGACACAATTAATGTGTATCAAAAACAATCATAAGATTATGTAATGGTTTAAGAGAAATATAAAATATACTGAAATTAGCTGAGCAAGTACCTAACATTGGCAGCTAAAAGATTAAAAATGGAAATCATGCAAAAAAGATTTAGATCTGCCTATACAGATGAAATAAATCTTATTTGCCCTCAAATATTTCACAAATGATGTTTAACAGATTCAGGAATTTTTCACAGTATTTCCTATAATATTTTTTCTTCTGGAGAAAGTCTTATTTGGTTTATTTCGGCTAGAATAAAAGCAGTTTTTAATTGTTTTAAACCCATTTTAAGGTCAATATTATTAGCCCCCTTCAGCAATATTATTTTTCGATTGTCTACAGAATAAACCACTTTTTTACTATGACTTGCCTAATTACCATAACTTCCCTAATTAACCTAATTAAGCCTTTAAACAGTTAAACAGAAATTGAGGGAAAAATAAACGGGAGGGCTAATAATTCTGACTTCAACTGTACTTTGCAAAGAAGTGATGTGATCATTGTTATAATCGAGGACAATGTTTTGTATTGATCAAGAGTTTGTGCTGTCCTCGTAATTCTTGTAAACATTATAAAATTATGCTGAAAAAAATGTCTGTGTTTAGTTGGCGGAGGATAAACATGAGGAGCTCACGCAGAAAGGCCTAAATGAGAAGAAAGAGCTGCAGATGCGGATCGAGGAGATGGAGGAGAAGGAACAGGCGCTTCAGGCTCGAATCGAAGCTCTGCAGGCGGACAACGACTTCACCAATGAGAGACTGACAGCCTTGCAAGGTAAAACACAATGCATGTTATTTCACGCTCCGGCTTGACAGCGAAACGCATTCGTTTCTCAGTAACCACAAGGATGAGTGAGGTTGAGGAGGAGCATCTTTCAGCTTTTAATTTCTGGTCATCCCAAATGTTCTCGTTGTCATTTTCCAGTCCGGTTAGAGCAGCTGCAGGAGAAAAGCATAAAGGAAAACAACAGTTTAGGTGAGTTGGAGACGCACGTGTCTGCTAGTGTGCTGCTAACCTCGCATCTCCTCTGACTAATTCAGCATGGGAGCTCGCCTTCGATTGCCTTGTTTTTCACCTTTATTTCTGTCCCTCTTTCTTTCTTTCTGTCTGGCTTCGCTTCCATTTGACCTGTACTCTCTTGAAGGCCTTGATCTTTTGCATTGAGCATGTGTGTTAATTTACACCACTGCATACAGTCTAGGAATGATATTTAAAGGGAACTATGAAAGTAGGGATAGTTCAGCCAAAAAATTAATTAATTCTCACTATTTACTCACCCTCATGTGGTTTCAAAAACCTTTGAGTTTATTTTGTTCTGCTAAACACAGTAGAAGGTATTTTTTGAAGGAACTGGAAACCTTTAACCATTGACTTCTATAAAACAAATACTATAGAACTCAATGGTTGCAGCTTTTTTCGAAATATCTTCTTTTTGTGTTTAATATAGGAATGAAAGTCACATACAACGGAGAAAATGAGTATTAAACACCACCATTTTTCTCAGAAAACATATTTCTAAAGGTGGTGCTGAATTTTCCCTGGATGTTGGTAACAACCAAAGAAATCTGTATATGCAAAGAAAGCAAATCTAATTAGTTTACAAATTAACTTGTGTAATAAAATGAAATGACGCAGGGAAAAAGTATTGAACAAATGAAGAAAGGGAGGTGTAGTTCGGCAGTGAAAGCCCAGACAGCAGCTGAAATCTCTCAGTAGTTCTTCAGCCATCCTCTGCTCTTCCTCAGTGTAAATGAATATCAGCTGCTTCAGTCCAACATCTACAGTAGCAGGAGGATGAAGATGAAACCAGAGTGGACATTTCAGCAAGGCAATGATACAAAACACAATAAATCAAGCTGTAGAATGGCCCAGCCAACCCCCTGACTCCAATCCAATAGACAATACAAAATAAAGCTCAGATTTGATAGACGAGACCCACAGAAGCATCAAGATTTTGACACTCTGTTGACGTCTGTGAGAAACTCACACCTGAGTAATGCATGTGACTTCATTCTCCATATGAGAGACGTCTTTAAGCTGCAGCACCAAAAAACGCCTTTTAAATAAAGTATTAAATACGTTTCAGTTGTTCAGCACTTTCTCCTGCTGTCATTTTTTTTTGTTATTAAACACAACTCATTGTTCAGATTTCTTTTTGTTTTATGTTTGTATTGTTTAGGTTTTTACCAAAATCTGGTTCAATAGGTTATATGCCGAGCTAGTGTTGTTCCCACACTGATAAAAACTTCCGGTGACCTGTTATTGTGAATTTTTTTTCCACTTTATACGGCTCCTTTTACAGCATCGATGTTGTAATGTAATTAAAATAGATTCAGTTAAATAAACTTTATCATTTATTTAGTTGTTCAAGCGTAAAACGAGAAAAAAGCTGTTTACTCACACGCGCCTGTCAGAATCGACAGGCTAGCGCAGAAGCTAGCTTATTGAATATAATGGGGTAAAGTAAATGCTCATATTATAAAGACATGGTGGGGGAAATGTAATTTAATGCAGTACTTCTTGTACAATCTGAGACCCACTTTATATCAGATATCACTCAGCCAGTGGAGATGTCTGATTTTTAAAGAAAACAGACCTTAAATGCGCAGATTTTTGCATTGGCATACAGTTGACCGGAAACGATTAACCCAGGTTACTGGCAAATTCAAAGTCCTACTAGCATGCTTCGGCATATACCCCATTCCATGTCAACAGCTCCTTTAGAAATGTTCTCTTTCTCAGGACAAAATATGACATCTTCAATACTTATTTTCCCCGCTGTATGTGTTAAACAAGTGAAGGGGGAGTAAAAGATGACTGAATTTTCATGTTTGGGTGAACTGTCACTTTAAGACTTGTATGCCTTCACATAATGCGAATGATGATTGTGAATGTGCAATATGTAGTAGAAAGTCAATGGAAGAAAAAAAAAATGCACCTTTATTTTGGACTGGGTGGTACCATTATTTACCATGTGACGTGTGTGACATCAAATAAATGCCCTCAATGAGCCACAGATGCTCTCTGAAATCCAGATTCACAACGCAGAAAGAAGAGACTCGTGTCAACGTCTGCCTCGGAGTAAACTAACTGGAGTAAACTCATTCATTCATTCATTTTCCTTCGGCTTAGTCCCTTTATTCATCAGGGGTCGCCACAGTGGAATGAACCACCAACTTATCCAGCATATATTTTACACAGCGGATGCCCTTCCAGCTGCAACCTAGTACTGGGAAACACCCATACACTCTCACATGCACACACAAACACTACGGACAATTTAGTTTATTCAATTCACCTATAGCACATGTGTTTGGACTGTGGGGGGAACCGGAGCACCCAGAGGAAACCCACACCAACACAGGCAGAACATGCAAACTTAACACAGAAATGCCAACTGACCCAGCCGAGAATGGAACCAGCGACTTTCTTGCTTTGAGGTGTCAGTGCTAACCACTGAGCCAGTGTCACCAACTGGAGTAAACTAGCAAAAACAGTTATTTATAAGCGCTTATTATATCTGTCTCTGCCGGTGCACTCTTTCAGTCGGTGTGATTTAAAGTCATCATGACATTATTTAGGTTAAAGTCATCAGACATTAAGTCACATTTAAAGTTATTAACCTCAAAGTTGCAGTTAAAGTTATTAAACATCTTCTCATTTATCACTGGGAAACCGTGAAGACATGGATTGCTTTCTTCTTGTCTGAAAATCATGCCTAAAAGCTGCACAATGTGGCATCGTATCAGTATTTTGTTTTCACAGTGGTTTTGTGTTAATAATAGTAGCAGGTTGGTGCCAGTAGACCGTGTGACATCATTGAAAATAGTGGGACCTCCCATAGTCCATATGTATAAATGGTTTGGATTTTAATAGTTTTTTCTACTTATTTCATTCAGATACATCATGTACATCAGGGGTCACCAATCACGGTCCTGGAGGGCCGGTGTCCCTGCAGGGTTTAGCTCCAACTTGCTTCAACACACCTGCTTGATTGTTTCAAGAATACCTAGTAAGACCTTGATTAGCTTGTTCAGGTGTGTTTAGAGTTGGAGCTAAAATCTGCAGGACCCCGGCCCTCCAGGAACAAGTTTGGTGACCCTTGATGTACATTATATTAAAGAGATAGTTCACCCAAAAATGTGCATTTCCTCACACTCAAGTGGTGCTAAACTTTTATGAACTGCTTCTGTTAAACATAAAGATATTCTGAAGAATGTTCGGGGGGAAAAGCAGCCATTAACATCCATAGTAAAAACAAAAATACTATGGAAGTACTGTTTGTTTGTTTTTTTCAGCTTTCTTCAATATATCGTCCTCCAATAAAACTCACACAGGTTTGTAAACAAGTGGAGAATGAGTAAACGATGGCAGAATTTTTATTTTTGAGTGAACTATCCCTTTAAGGCATACAAGTCTTTATACCCAGGACTCCCTTTAAATTTGTCCTTCCTCATTTGGTCGTTTGTCACCAATTTATCCCTGTTTTTTTTTTTTTTTTTATTAGTCAGTATATGAAGAACAGGGTCTTGAAAATCAGTTTTAACTGGTTAGCCTGTATAGTTAGTTATTCTAGATGCTTTCAGGACGTTTATGACTTATTTTAATCTGCTACATTGCTAATAATTGATTTAATGTCATCAGTAAGTGTTTAATTAGGCTTGGCACTAAACTCTGCAGGATTATCTATTGTGTCTTTTGTGGTTAGTACACAGCAGGGCACTATGCTTTGAAACAGAGCCCAAGAGTTGCTTGGGGATTTATATTTCTTGTGCAATAATATAAGAGGCAACATCTCAGAAATGAAACTACTGATGTGGTGCGCCACACACCACAAACCTCTCGGCAGAAACATACCTCTTTCTGAGCATTTCTTTTTATAGTTTATTTTTATAAAATGCACTGATATCAAGAATTATTTGGGTAGCGTAATGTTTTTTTTCTCAGTAAGAACTTTGGTGAAAACACCAGTCTGTGCAAAGCTGAAAAATGAAGGCTTTTCTCTTTTTTGGTGCCAGTATTTGTGGTTTTTAACCACCAGGGATGTGAATGTCAGCAAGATTTTTTGCCATAAGGCGTAGTTGTATTGAGATGTAACTTTTATAATATTCAGCCCCATTGAAATTACAGGGAATTTCAGTCATTTTTATTCTTTACATTAAAAATTTTACATTAAAAAATATTTATTTTTTTATAAAAGGTTTTCTATTTGTGTATATTGATGCACTTTTTTGGCAAAACGTAATATATAAATTACATGGTTTGGAAAAAAATGTAATTGCACCTTTATTTTATAAATATTAATATTGTGAAAAAGTAGTCATTTATATTTCTTTACGTAGAAATTTTTATGAAAATTTTTGTGCAGTGATGCACAATTTTTGGCAAACATTTTAAATAAAATTTAGGTAAATTACTTAAAATAATGATAATATTTCTTCTCAGAATATTGCTAAGTTCTTATTTTTG
The DNA here is from genome assembly GCF_903798145.1 of Danio aesculapii. NCBI lineage: Eukaryota > Metazoa > Chordata > Actinopteri > Cypriniformes > Danionidae > Danio > Danio aesculapii. The sequence goes on along the minus strand of NC_079445.1, from coordinate 43,136,876 downwards.
TATTATTAGATAAAGTTAACATTGTTGTAATGATTCTTTACTGTAAAATA